>NW_020224012.1:296515-332448 GCF_003070985.1 Temnothorax curvispinosus | reverse complement strand
AGAGAGAGAGAGAGAGAGAGAGAGAGAGAGAGAGAGAGAGAGAGAGAGAGAGAGATTCGCGCGGCTCCCGTTTTCAGAGCCCGCGTCGCGCAGTTGTTCCAGGTTTCAGGCACCGCGTACCTCGCTTTATGAAGATTAGATCCGTCCGGGGCGTATCCCACACGCGTGTCGCACAAGTCCCGGACAATTTTCTAGCACGGATAGACACGGATAACCGCGTGTCGTAAAGGTAACGAGCAGCGGAACGGCAAACGTCCCACGGCTGGCGCGTTTACAACAGAACTGTAATTTTCGAAAATTCGATAGAAATGTAGCTCGTCATTATGAGAGGAGAGCAAAAGTATACGCAAGCGAACGCGCGTCGATTATGATACCGCTACGATATCTGTTTTCGGCATTTTGATAACTACGCGAATTACGCACGTTCGCTCGCGCAAAAAAGGCTCCTGCGGAGCGGAATGTCACATGTCAGCCTGTCACTTACAACCGGGAACGTCGTCCGATTGTTTTAACAAGCGAGTTTTTAATTTTAAATAAAAACATGACTCCTCTCTCTCTCTCTTTCGCCGCCATCCGCGCTTTGTTGTCTGACTGGCAAAAGATCGCTTGACATTTAATGCTCGTATTATACTCGTCTCGTGCACTCTATACGTCGCAGCCATGAATCGGATCAAAATTCGCCACGAGTTTCAAACGATTTAAAAGCGAAAAAGAAGATGGAGAAAAAAGAGAAGAAAATGTCACCTCTCGTTCCGCCAGCCGTGATACTTGATCGCGAGAGATCGATTTCACTCCTGCTCCTTTGTAAGCGTTATTTACAATTAAATTAAAACGCTGGATTCGCGTCCGGCGGATGAAGTCTTCGGGAGCGCGACGCCGAATGTATTGTTAAGGATAAGCCGATCTTCTCGATATTCAATTTATACGCCGCAATGCGTTTGATCGATGCGCAGCGTGAATGCAATTCCCATCGAATCTGCATACGGCAATATTCCCTTGGCTTTGTATATTTCAATATATGTACACACACACATCCGCCGAAACGTGGAACTTGCGATGAACAAGGGCACCGAATCCGCCGTTATCCATTGCCTGTATTTGGCAACGATAACTAATACGACTGCTCGAGGCGATTCTAATAGCGAGATTCATCTCCTCTCGCGGTAACGAAGCCGACCAATATCTTCCTTCTTTTTGCTTTCACTTTCTGCCGTTTTTGTTTTGTTTCCGCTTTTAACGAAACGAGAAGGATGGACAATATATCGTGATGTATAACGGCTGTTCATCGATGAACGGACGTTTCGATAGGAATTTGCCGTTGACAGATTACATCGGTTCAACATATTTGTGTAATTCCGTAATAAAAAGAAATAGGTTCGATTCAGCATCGTTGCGATAAATAAGTTATAATAAATATATTGGAAGTAATCAAAGAATATACCTAAATCAACGTAACTTAATTACGAAATAATTAAAACATAATTAAAGTTCCATTCATATAATAATTCCGATATAAATAACTGTGACGTAAACGTGACACTGCATAATAGTTTTTGATTTTAATTAATTTGCGAATCTAAATTGTTAAACGTTAACTCGCTGAAATCCTGACATTTTCATAAATCCGGTGTTTATCTTAAAAGTATGTCACGTTTTGATGAAAACAATTAAATAATGACGAGCAGAAGGGGACGGAGAGGGGGAAGAAGAGAGAGAGAGAGAGAGAGAGAGAGAGAGAGAGAGAGAGAGAGAGAGAAAGAGAGACATACAGCAGTAATGAATATTCAAACAGCAGATGAGACTGCACTCGGCGCGATTCGAGTTTACCGAATTTTGTCGCGACGCGACTTAAGATCTTCAACGACACTTCATCCTCAGCATATTTCGGGAGGAAGGAGACCTCCGAGAAGGAGACCAGGAGGCGTACAGTGTTTAATCACAGCGAGAGCTCGAAGGACGTCTCCGTAAGAGAACGACGGACATTGAGAACGAGCGGCAACCAGGTTGAACCCCACGAAGTAAGGGCAGGGTTGGAAATAATCTTTTAAGGCGGCCCGAAGAAGTTGCCGCAGTTATAAACAGAAATTTAGATCCAGTTGCTAAAGTAAACAGCGGGGAGCGTCGCTCGAGTGCTCCCTGTCCCATTCCATCCCTTTCCAGTTTCTCTCGCCTCCGTTGGTCCTCGATCCACGCACCAATCTAGGTAACCCCGGGGATACCCCGCACTCAACTGCGGGGATAGAGAGAGAAAGAGAGAGAGAGAGGGGAGGGGAGAACGGCCATCCTCGCGTTTCACTGAACTTTTCACTTAGCCACGGTCGCTGATAAAAAGTTGGCTGATCTAATAACCGGCGACACACCAGTGACTCCAACCACGATCGAAGTTTCTCAAACGATTTCGCGGTGAGGTTGCCGCGAGCGACAACTCTCAAAAATGTGCCGCGTGTGACCTAGACGGGACTCGATGGAAAAAGGGGAGATCTTACTTCGCCGCGAGTTTTCCAGATGGGACGGGAAAGAATTTTATTCCCGATGATGTCAAAAAGAAAGAGAAAGAAAGAGAAAGGGAGAGAGAGAGAGAGAGAGAGAGAGAGAGAAAAGGGGGGAAGAGATAGAGCATGCGGTGGAAATTTGCTGATTTATTCTCGGAAGGTTTCCTCGGAAATACGTACATCATCCCTTTCGGCGCGTATATCAAATGTCGGTCGTACAAACTTGTCTTAATCTTCAATCACCCATAATTTAAAAACTGACTGATTACGTTCTTTCTTTTATTTTTAAGGACAATTTTAAGTTAATCGACAAGCTCATAAACATAAAATAGCTTGCTGGGATATCCTGTATAGATAAGTGTAGATGTGTCGCAACAGAGTTAGCGGGGCAGTTTTTCGGCGTATACATATTATATAATTGTATTTTGTGCTAGCTTACCACCCGTGACGCGACACGTGAGATAGGGTGTATCGCCTTCCTCATAAGGGCCAGCTGTGCCGTTCAAGATGCGGCCCCATCGATCCAAAATGGTTGGCTGCTCCGGTGGAACTGAAATAGAAAAGAAAATTTGTATAAGGTCTAGTTCCAGAAATAAAAAAATTAAATTATAATAGTTTCGTAATTTATTGCATATCCCCGCAGGGATAAATTAAATTATAATAATTATACTTATTTTTATTATACCTATATAATAAAATATAAGATATATATTTATCCTTTTATATATATTATATATTGTTATATATATAATAATTATATATATATATATATATATATGGCTACATAAAATATTATTATTATTATTGTCTTCTATATCTCCTACGAGAACATTATTTTAGCACAATAAAATTAATATAGTAAACAAATCAATAAAACTTAAATATCAAATAATTACAAGATAGAGAAATGTAATTAAAGATGTCGAATCAGTAAAAATAACTTTTTGAACAAATTGTTTATTATTTGGTGGCTTAATTGATCATTTCATTATATTTAAATGCGTGACGTAACTTTTGTAGGATTTTGGTTGCTTTCACGAGTCGTATAGGCCTTATTAAGGTTTTACAAGTGTAGCAAGCGCTTGGACACAGCGTGGATATCAAAGATATTTATGTCACTTGAGTTATGCATTTAGCCGTCACTGGCTTCCTGCTTTGCTTCATTGTATTTGGAACAAATTCAGCGTACCTGCAATGGGATACGTGCTTGGGTATCGGCTACACCGGCGTGTAGCTATGATCGTTCACGGATTAAGCGCAGCGATATTTTTTCGCGGAATATTCGCTCTCGCGAAATCGAAGCGGAGTCGGATAAACCGGCCAGGATATTTCTCTTGCTTTTTTCATTATTTTGGAAGTTACGCGCATACGTCGAACGTATCCGGCATTTTATCAACGAGGTTGGTGGCACTCGCTATTCTCTCTTTCTTCTCTGCTCTCCTACACCGCTACAAATCGCGTTTCTCTCTCCCTCTTTCTCCTGTCCTTTGCTCATTTCCCTGCTCTTTTAGATCTTTTTCGTAAATTATTGCGTAAATTGCGGCCTTAGGTAAAGCGTCTCGACTCCTGTTTGCTATTGCGGAGTGATTTTCGGCAACCATAATCGCGTGGATGTATATATCAACGTTTTATCGATTTTTTTTTTAATTTAAAAAGTCAGTGCTCCGGTATTTTCAAAGTACGCAGTTCTCGACTAGGTAGAATATTGCTACTCGATATATCGGCTGAAGGATCTACGGGTGAGTTTACTCGACACTGCGAATCCTGCGTTTAACGATATGTGTATACGAGAACGTACACCAGCCACTCTGACGCGGCCTTTTCTCCCTTGAAACCTCCCCCGCACGTTTGCCGTACGATATTTGCTAGAAAGAGAAGTATGCGTATATCTATTGAACTGTGAAATATTCAACGCAGATTTCACAGTTCGTAGTACCGACTGGAGTTTTTTTTTTTACGAGCAATCCTAGGGCCGCTCGGCCGACTCGAGCCTTAAAAAAAATTGTTTAAACGGAGAGTACTCTCGCGTTTATGGCATGCTGTGATCTCAGCATCAGCAAGCCATAAATGAGTGATAACGCGCGTTAGCCTATAGCCGAATAAATGTTTGTATAATTAAATATGATATGTGTAACGTGTGTCGATTTGATAGATATTGCCCGCTAATAATTACCTTGTCTACTCATCTATAAGAAAATTTTTTTGCGATGTTTACGTCGAAATGTACGCCGCTCTCGTGGCTATACGTGCACTCCGACAAAAATCCCCAAAATAGCTCGAGAATCTTCGTACCGCATTAAGGAAAATTTCGCGTTAAAGAAAAACACGATCGCGGGAGGAGGTTAAGCACGAATCTAGTTTTTCTAATTGTAAGTAACAGTGACGACCAGCGTGAGCGCCAAGCAGATCATCGCGGAAAACGATCAAAAATCCGTGTATGGATAACGCATGGTTCTCTGACGGAGGCATTTAATCAAACGTTCTTCTCGCGTTCCGACAAATTGAATTTTGGAGCATCCACCGTAACATCCTCCCGCCAACACCTCGGTGGCTGGCCCGAGAGTGAGCCTTTTCTCCTCTTTTCCCGTCTTCTTCATCCGGCCGTATCCCTTTGCCGTTCTACCGCTCTCCTGCTTTCCCACTCTTTTCAGCCATCTCCTCTTCTCTCGTGATGGCGCAACGCCGCGATGAAATTTTCTCCCTATCCGCCGTTTCACCTGCCGGAACGTACCTGTAAAGTATTCACGAGGATTTATGGCCGCTTTTCAATCCATAATCGGGGTATACCCCGGGTGGAAAATAAAGCGTCATCCATCGTGGCCACGCACGTCAGCGTGCCAATCAATCGATGCCCGGCGCGTCTCTCGGTCTCACTCTCTCTTCATTTTTTTTATCTTCTCTATTTTGGTGCACACTCTCGTCTCGTCCTTTTATTTTCAACGCCGTGGCTCGAAATTTCACTCTGGTTTCCTGGTCGCTCTACTCTTCTTTTTGATCTCTTCATCTTTTTTTTTATTTTTATTTTATTTTTCTCCTTGCAGACAGCCTTGGGAGAGGCTCGGAATGGAAAGGGAACGTCGGGGAGATATCACTGTAGAATTTTCGCATGGAAAACGCCTCGCAGAAAGCCCCTTGTGTTAAGCTCGTTTGACGCTGCGCGCGCACGGACTAAGCTTCGGGCGTAGATTAATTAAATCCGCATCAAAGTCGATGCGCGAGAGCGTGCGAATTGCTTTCCTCGATGTTGCTATTCGTTTCCAATTCATTTTCTTCAAGTGCGTCCTCGTCCTTCCCTTTAGAATCGCGCTCGTTATTTATAAAATCGTAATTTTAGATATCCCATCGAGTGTATATTCTTACCTCGTAATTACGTTTTATAATACGAAAGGTGAAGATAAATTACGTAAATTACGTAAACTACGGTAAATTATTCTACGCGCAATATATCAGAATTCGTACCAAATTGCTTGAAACGCAACTTGAATCCACGTTCCATAATTATATCACTTTATATGAATAATTTCAAATTTCTCAATGCTTTATCAAATAGTTTTTGTAAAATCTAAAAGTGTAATTAAAATTAAATTGCTATAAAAGTAACAACGCATAATGATATTACAAAATTAATTCTGATTTATATTGATATTAATATTAATATAATTAAACATTATTAATGTTAACTATAATGTTGTAAAATTAACGTTTTAGATTTAATCGACTGCGCGGTTAAAGGAAGGATCAATGTCCTTCTTCCAAATTGCGCGTAACGCAACCGATATACGTAATAACAATTAAACGTCACATTTGGATGACGATGCGGCGAGCATGGTAATGTTCGCGTAACATTTAATGACATCGCCGATAATTTAGTCCAATTTACTTCGAAAAGCTGCGTATCCGGGTAAATTAAATGAGGATCATAGCATGTCGTGCATCATCCGATCTGCGACGATCCGCGACGGGCGACGACACCCCGGAGAGCTTAATTTCTACGAGACTCTGGGGGCGATATTTCGCTGGACTTTTGCGCGACCACGGCACACCTATATATATTTTCTCTCTGCTCTTTAATCCAGGATCCATCTCGATCACTCGGCAATCTCTCTATAAAAGCCGAGAAGATTATTTATTGAACCTGAGACTACGCTAACGTCAAAATAGAGACCATATCCGGCGCGATAAATAAATCGGAAATCAAGAGAAACGTTTATTTTGTTTTTTGACAGAAAAAAATAAATAAAATAAATATTTTAAAGTTTGATATCTTAAATCGACATATTCTTATAAAATATAGATCTTTGTTAAAATTCTTTCTAAGGTAAGACATGTTTGTTTAAAAAAAATGAAAAATTTCTTCATTTTGTTTTAATAGAAATTTGAGTAAGTTGGCGATATATTTGTATTTGACATATATAGATTACTTCCTTCTGTGATTCGCAACATAAAAAAATTGTTCTCAACTAATTAGCTACACAATCGAATGTGTATCTTTTCAACAGGTATGAAATAAGACATTAATATTGTGTGACAAGTTTCAATATATTTTTATCTCATGTCCCGGATTGACGCAAATCCGGGAAGGTATAGAGACATTCGGCGAAATTATTCGTCAATCTGTAAAATCGCTTTTCGTGCGGACGCGAGAGAGGCATGAAATACACGGAATTTATTTGTTATAGATTTCATTATCGGATTTAACCAGTCGAGTGAAACGAAGTCAACGAAAAATCTAAAATTAAGCAATTAACCGTCACGACGTATTGCGACATATTGCGAGGGAATGAAGTCATTCTTTATCGGAGTATCGCGTCGCGATGAATTGATGAAGCGAAAGGCGAAGGTACTAAAAGCCTGCATGATGGAGTTCTGAAAGAAAGCTAAATTTCATCTCGTTTATCGAGCAAAGCAGGCGTCTCATTTGATCACATAACAGGCATTACGTTCATTAATCGCTTGGAAGTGTTTCGGAAAGAGGGCAATATATCGTCGGGCAAAAGTATATATATGTATTCTTTTACGTGTGTGTCACAGATATTTTCTTATAGGCCCTCGGAAAGATAAAGTATTAACAAGTTACATGTCAGACGTAATGCCAAATCATATATTAAACGTGTCGCATTTATGAAACTCGATTAAGCTCGTCAAGTCACAAATGGTTAAGTTAATAAATACTGCGACGCGACGCGTGACGCTTTGATTCTGCACTTTCTTTAATTTTTTTATTTTTACTTTTAATTAATAAAAATCTGAAAAAGCTAGAGATATATTTTTGTACGCGCGGTACCACACAGATTACCCTCTTCAGTATAACGTAAGATCGATACCCCGTGCACGATACTAATCGGGAGTTACACACGCGCGCGTGGGTGTACATAGATATCTCGGAGAAGCATCGCTCGCAGGCGAAACGTAATCGTAGAGTACGCCGGTAGTTACAGATACAACATCGCTTTAGAGATCGAAGTAGCCGTTCATTTCTGCAAATAGGAAGTCTAGTTTCGCGTGCAATGTCGTACACATGTAACAGTCCGCCTCTGCAAATATGGAGTTTAATTTGCCTGCGACGTTACGTATATGCATCTGCCTCTTAAATGTCTTGTATATGTATATATCCAGTTATCCATTGTTATACAAGTAACGTAGAACGCTATAAGGTCGACAAATAAATTTATTTCTCTATATTTCTGTTGCAAAATATCACGCCACGTTTTTAACCCGGTTCTTTTTTCCTCTCCGTAGATATTTACCATCGAATACTTGTGTATAAGGTAAATTAGTAGACAAAATCTGCTCTAATTACTGTTTCACGCGGTCAGAGTTTCGATCTGCTTGCGCGTACCTTGCTATCGTTATTTACGACAATTGAGAAGTTGTACGTTGAATGCTACTCGTTATCGTCACGACGAAGAGAGTTTTGAATTTCACGCTCTAGGTATCGAGTGGTATCGAGAACCGGGGCGGGGCCTGCTGAGGCCCGTGTGTGAAGTTAGTGGAAGAGATTGGGCACGACTGGATGGAAATTGTAATTACCAGTGCGGTAATCAATGGGCCGCGCTCAGATCGCGGCAATAATTTCAAGACCGGCTGGAAAACGGGCGGTTCTGTGTACTAGCGCGCATATGTCTACGTGCGAGGGTGGAAGAACCAAAGTGGCGCAGGCGTGTGCTCACCGCGATTTTAATTGAGTTAATTTTAAGCTCGCGGGCCACCGAGATACGGGCGGCTTCGCGTGCGCGCGAATAAAGCGCCGAAAAGAAAGATTTCGGCAGGCATTATACGGTCGCGTGCAGTTAAAAACATTTTTCCAGCAACATATCTTTTTTTTGTAACTGCTGGTATTCCACCTAAAATTTTCAAAATTGACTTACAGCACATTTTTTCTTGGCACACGGAAGTTACATTTTGCCTCGGGTATCTATCGAATTCGATAATGCTTTCCGAAAAATTTACACGAGTTTTTCCCTGGTGTTGAGAGTAAATGCGTTCACATCCACAACTTTGTAAAAAGCAAGAAAATACGAAGAGTTAATAATTCGTCGTTACGATATCAAAGACGATCATGAACTTGGCAATTCAACGAAACTACAATCAGCCGCATTCTCTTAAAATTGTAAAAATGGCGATAACGAGCTGGCGGCTGGTACTACGCATGTCCCAAATGGCTACGTGCAATCAAGTCGCGATTTTTATTACATTTTTTTCTGGACAAATTCATGGCGCGTAGAAACCAGCAAACACACACACACACACATCACGCGAATGCACGGATCGGCAAAGAGAATATTCGTGATTTTTATCAAAGAAGGGTTTGCAATGTAAATGAAATGAATCCGCGTGAATAGTCGATTACAAAGTGTATGTGTATGATGTAATTAAAATTATTATTTTATTACGCACGGTGTACGCGCGGTGAAATATCGTAAATTCAATGAAGCATAAAGCGTGGAGGATGTGTTTTAAAGATACAAATAAAGGATCATGATCGTGTTATTACGACGCGACTTTTAAACGGGAGCAATATTTCATCGCCGATAATCGGAATATTCCCCGATTGAGGAAACGGTTTTTGCTGAGGATATTTGCCACAGGAATGTATGAAATTGTTATACGGGGGTTGACCTACTGACCCGTAGGTTCAAGCAGATTGGTCGCGCGGTTATCGAGATTCCGGCTAACTCCCTATGGGGCAGATCGTACATCGAGATGGCATTCGCAGACGAAATTACGTGTCACAAAAATATTCGCTTATTATTCCGCCGTCCTCGGCACTCGAAAACGAATATTGCCACACATTTCCGAGAGATTATTTATCTTCCGCGCACGGAAACGATCTGCGCCCCGCCACTTCTTCCCGAATATATATCACTTACAGCTACACGAAGGCAACGATCAAGTGAAGATTGAAGAAACGTGGACGGGAAGTTAACGGATCGTTTGTCATGTTCCAGCTCGTTTTTCGTAAATTTTTGCGTCGCGGCGACGCGGACGGTCACGTTGAACGCGGAAATTCCAGCGGGATGGATGATTAATTGAAATCACTTCTCTCTCGGGATTTTTGCGAAACGGGATTTAATCGTGTATCTCGTTTTATAACTGTATTACGTTACACGGTGCATTAACCGCATAGGAATAAGCAGATTCCATCTTTCTCGTTTCCTTGTATTTTATATTCACCGTCGTGCGGATTACCTTGTCATTTAACTGCATAACAATAGTACCGCGGCTCGCCGAGCGTGTTTCATTTCATTTCTTCCAAGCGCGACATGCGTATGCGAAAATTCTCTCCCGTCACATTTTCGGCACTTAAACGCGACGTGAACAGCGAGCTGACGTTATGCAAGCCGAATAAAGTTATCGATCGCGACACACAAGTGATGGAAAGTATAAATTATATATACGAGATGATGTGTAAAACATAGATCGAGAAAATGTTAGAGACGTAATGTGTAACATTCGCAAAATTGAACAAAAAGAATTGGTGAAACGAGTGGTATTGCTTCAATTCGTCGATAACAGATTCGTTTCATTTTTATTTATATTTTATGTGATTCGGCGCGCGGCGTCTTTCCGTTTCGAATCCAACATGCGTTATCTTGTCATATTGTTGCGCATTGTTTCTTCATCTTCGTTTGAACTCATGGTGATCGGGAAAGACGCGTGTTTCAGGTTGTCGTATGTCGTATCGGGGTCGTAACGTAAATTGTTATCGACAGGAATATCATTGCTCGCGCCCTCGCGGCGCGGGCGCGGGCGTGGGCGTACAGTATCGGTTAAGGCGACGTCGCTGGAGTGCAGGCGGCTAAATCGATTCTCAAGCAATTACCACCTACGTAACACGAGCGTTTGAACCGACGTGCTAAACAGGGACTGCGATTTCGTGCCATGAGATTCCCTCCTCTCCTTTTCCCCCGTTTATCGAGAAGCGAGCGTAAACGATTGAATCGGGCGTAAGTTTTTCCTCTTTTGAACGCAACGTGAAATAACAACGCGAACCGAGAAGACGTCCGACGGCAATTCTGCCGTAATGCTAAAGAGAAATCGGGCTGCGGTGGAAGGAGCGGGATCACGAAAACGCTGCTTCGCACGTCGACAAACTGGTCAACAAGTTAGAATCGGGAAGTTACGATCTTGTTAGAGAAGGACATTCACAAAAGAGACAAGTTTTTCCGTTTATTCGTTGCTCGTAATGAGCGAAGTTGTGCGACTTTATAATACCACGACAATTCGCTGAATTTAATATGCATCGCGATAGAATTCTAACTAAAGCCAAGCTCTTGATTTTCTCCGCTTTTCACCCTTTTCTACCGTTTTCTCATTCTTCGTCTCCGCGAGCCGATCGTCTTCGCATCGACGCGACAAGACATTTTCGATATACCACGCTATTATCTCTGCGAGAGAGTGAATTGCACGCTAATGGATTACATCCAGCGGACGGTTACGTTCGAGTTAAGATCCATCATTCGTAACTGCGCTATTAACCCCCCCCCCCCGCCCTCTCCCTCTCTCTCTCTCACCGACGTGAAGGATTACATGTATATATGCGTCGGCGACACGACGCGACGCGGCACGACGCGGGTGCTCTGTCCTCGGATTTCAATAAAAACGTCAAATTTTATTTTCAAATTTACCAGCACTACCGTCGCGCCCATCGTTCATGTTCCTTGTCACCGTCGAGCTCGTCTTCCTTCGTCTGGGTCTGGGGTCCCGTGTCGTTTTTCCTCTTCCTCCGTTCGTCTTCCTCTTTCTCCGCTTCTCCTCCTCCTCCTTCTCCCTTTCTCAGTGAGTCTCTCCCGGTACGGTCTGTTCGCTGCATGTCACTGAGTGTGTGTTCCCCTCGTTTCCCTCGCAGAAAACCGATCGCGATAGAAACGAGAGTTTCAACCTATTGGCGCGATGGCGAATGGCGAGACCGCGTATTATTTTCGAGACATAATCGGTTGTTATATTCTCGCTATTTCGCTCTGAATACGTTTAACAGTCGCGAGTTGAAACTTGAAACGAATGGCATAATTGGAACAGCTCGGACATAACACGTGTGATGTCTAAATATCTCTCGAGTTTCGCGTGGTGTAACAAGATAGGTATTCCCTCGACTCGACGTATGTCGAAAGACGTCCGCGACAGGGATATGGAAAGGTACGTCGGCGATACAGTGGTATAACCCAGTGGCAAACGGTTTGTCAGGAGGTCGTGAATTAATTCGCGCTCGGCACCACCTACCCACCGGCCCACCCGCTCACTCGCCGGAAAGTTAAATTCACGAGTCGTGCGAGGTACACGAGTTTCCACTATCGTTCTAAAATTCAAACGAGCCACCGGCGAACTGGGCACGGTACTCGATCGTCGGGGTCGCGCCGCGGTTTTAAAATACTTGTCCGACCGAGACCACCTGAGTCGACTGCGAAACGAAATTCGCGAGCGATATCTCGCAGGAGAGAAGGGAGGACGGGAGAGGGGAAATAACCGTGGTATATGTGGAATACGCTGCTGGAGGCGACTACATTTTAGAAAGTAAATTGCTCGGAACTTGATACGTTCCGTTTTGGACCAACGCGAAAAATTAGCCATTCTTTTTAATCAAAACTTGAGTTCTTGAAACAAATTGTTAATAAAAATCAATATTATAAGACCGCTGCATAACATGATAATAGAAATGATACCGATACCGATAGGTGATATACATTATAGGTATAAATGTCAAGCTGTTTATCGCGAAGAATAAAATACCATAGGTAATTATATTGCTCGTCAGAAGGTAAAATTCGACGCGCTATTGATAATATGATTAAAAATTGTTCTTAATTCAGAGCTTGCTTTTCTTATGACTGCATCTTTCATGCCAATTTATTCTGTAAATTTCGTTTCTGGCTTTATTCACCGTCCATCCAGAATAGTCCAATCGCACATAGACGCGGAGTTTCGTCTTAAAGAATATTTCATCTTCCGTTCGAGTAAAGTAACGGAAGCAGAATGAGACATTCACGAGCGTCGTTCCGATTTAAGGTAATCGCCCTCGTCCAGCCTTGTTCATCTCTCCATCTCTCGTAGATATGACGCGTTTCGCTGAAGAAAGCATAAGCGTGACGAGGCTAGAAGTGAGGGCGGAAAAACGAGGAAATGAACGTGGCAACCTGTTTTATCCTCCATTTCTCTCTCTTTCTCTCTCTACGTCCATCCTTTTTCCTATCCCGTTATTCTCTTCTCCTTTCTCTCTCTTTCTCTCTATCTATCTCGCCGCTGGTCGATTTGAATAAGCCTGCTGAGCTTGAAGCTCTCGCGAGTTGAAAAGCCGCACAGTGTTTGTCGAATGCCACTTCGTATGCCAGCAACGCGAAGTACGTTCCTAAGCAGGTGAGCATTTTCATATTCGTGTGCGCATTGTACGTGAGCGAGTTTTTATGCCAAATGTAGAGACAGGCGAAATGGAACTGAGAATGCAACGGCGACTCTCTTTTTCCCCGACGAAATCTGGGATTACCATCGCCCTCGTTTCGGGTTCACGGATCGACGAAAGAAACGCTTAAAGCGCGATGATAAAGTTTCAGCGATACGCTTCTGCGTGACTATTACACGTTGTAAACAACTATATACATAAAATATTGCTAAATATTTTCGATAGAGTTGAGTGTATAACATTATTATCGCTGTAATCATATATCGAAACGTGTTCATTGATACTAATTAAATTATTGTAGGTACAATAATAATTATATCATACTGCATAATTGCATAATTAATTAAATTGTAGCGTAATATTACAAGTTGATAAACTAATCTTTTCCTTGAAAACTAGGTATTTGTATGTAGTATATAGAATGTATGGAATAAAATCACATTGTCAAAAGATTTGCAGATGTTCACCGATCAATTAAGCTGCATATTATAAAAGACTGAAATCTCACAAATAATCATTTCTTCGTGTTATTGTATATGCAATTTCTTGGCCATTTCTACAATTTTACGAAAAAGATCGTTTTCGTGAATGCGTTAAAAATATTTCTTAATAAAAGGAAAGCGTAAAGAAAAGTAATTATTTTAAAACGTAACTCAGGGAGTTCTATTCGTAATTATGAAATAAAGGAACGCGGCTTAGAAATTTTCAAGTTACAACGACGGTGTGATTATTCGATGTATAAATTACCAGCGTGGAAATCCGATGACATACCAGGAGCGAAGAATCCCGGCAATCTAGCTACCGTAAATGCCGGGCCTACTTTATCGAGGCGACAATAGCTGCCTGTGGAATGATACGCGGTCGCTCGGGTAATAATAAATATTGGATTCCAACGGATTTCAATATCATTCCGTTGCACGAATCATCCTTTATTTCGCATTATTGGAACAGTTACGAAAGCTTCTTCCCTCCTCTCGTTCTTTTCTTCCTTTTTGCTTTAATCTCTCTCTCTCTCTCTCTCTCTCTCTCTCTCTCTCTCTCTCTCTCTCTCACTCACTCACTCACTCACTACCGCCATCACCAAATCCTGTAACCCGGTGGTCCAGGAACTCCCTTGTTAAATTTTTACGGCCAGCAGTTTTTGCGACGAGCAATGTACGGGGACAAGCGGAAGCGGGTTACGTGTCATCCTTCAGGATCGCCTGGAATTTATGGGGCTCGACGCATCAATATACATTTATAGAGCACCGTCGATACATTTAATCGAATATTCGAAGCGGCGGTGAGTCGGGATGAAGGGAGTTCGACGACCTTATACGTACTTACGCGTTACCTCTACGTCATACAGGACGTGCCATCGACGCTGATCAATTTCGAATACAAAATCCTCGTATTATCTAATCTATTAACCTAGGACTAAAAGAGAACCGGGGTGGAGTGGTGATCTGGATGTGACCTTATAGATTTATGGGAATTCTGCAACATGCATTAGCAGTGATCGTCAAGTATATTAATTGTGCACCAGTTACGAAAGCTACACTGTTAAATATTAATGGATAAAATTTAAACCAATACCTTGAGTTAAATAACATTTTATTATTTTTAACTATCACGTGTGTCGAAATTTATTATTTTAACTCCATTGTTTTAATTAAATTAACGATATATTGAGTAGGAATAGTGGCGACCTTTAGGAATGGTTAAAATTGACTAAAATTGAGTGTGATAGTAATTGATTGTGATAGTTAGATACTTTATTGTTTATTTGGTATTTTTCTGGATAAAAATTTAAATTTTTATTCTAGTGATTCAAACCTTATACCCTTAATCCTATCCATATTGGTATAACGAATGTGTACCTTCAATAGAACCATGTATGGAACCAGGTAATAAAATGGCGAGGTACACTATTTTTAACGAAACTATGAGAGAGGGAAACTAATTGGACGCAGAACGATGACGAAAAATAAAATATTTCCTTCGGCGGTGTGCGAATGGAACTCGATATGAAAGAAGGCTCTCTATGATGAAAAGATATCCATCTCTTCGCAACAACGTCTTTCATCTTTCCATACACCCTACTTCTGCCTGGCAACGTGGTCAGAGCCGAGCTGATTGGCCGGAACTCCGTGAAAGGAGGACTCGATCGAAAAGGACGGGAGAGACTTTTTTCCAGACCTTGTCTCAGTCTGAGATTCGTACCTTCTTTTTCTTACGGGACGACCCCCTACCTACGACCGCGCGAAGTCGATAAGTCAAAGCGGCCGACATTTTAATTATGGCACACTCGGAAATTGCAAGGTACACGGAAACGAATGTAACGCCAGCGAGTCTCGTTAATTCTTCCGCAGCCCCCGACCGCGTCTTCCCATCCTGCCTCTCTTCCCGGCGACTCACTCTGTATTGTCTCGTACAGAAAATATGTTTCCGAACGATACGATGTGATGCGAATCTGCTTTGATTATAGGTGAAACAAGTAAACTGATTTTCAATAATTGAAAATCAGTTTTTATGTTCTTTTATAAATGGAAGTGAAACAAGTTATTTTTCTAAAAAGCTGCCGAGAAAGAAAGAGCTGAGAGAGGGTGAAGTTCCAGGGTTCAAATGTTTAAATAATCAAATGTTCGTTTTATCTTTTACAATATGTACAATTATTTGCTATTATACAGTTGCGCTGGGTATATACGTAAGAGATTCCCGGATTCCTGCACGGCTAAATAAATGTCTCCATCTATCTATATTTATCTCTTCGGAGCGGCTTTTTTCACAAAACGAAATGGGATCCAACCGTTCTGTTTTTATCGATTTGCGAGATTTGAATTATGATCGTCGCGATATTGGCCGCGGATTAATGTTCAATTTCCGCGCCGGATGTGGTCGCTAATGGACGTGCGAGTGACTCGAGGAAATATTGGAAAAGCGATCGGGATCTTTGAGAAAAGTTTTCGATAATAAATATTCGAATTTTTTTTTAAGTAAAGTAGATGAGAATCCAAATTATAAACGCCTTTTACCAGAGTTTACTTTTATATCAAGCGCGTTGCAAGAGAGTAAAGTATTATGTAATGTTTAACGCAAAAATAACGCGAGTCTACGATAATGCTTATGTTCTACTTCCTTTTTCACACAATCGCTCGTTTCGTGCGCGCCTCAAAGTTCCTAATATCTTTTCCTGTTCGTCGTTACCCTCGATAACACAATCGAATCGTAATTACGGTAGCGTGTCTTCGTCCGTCTAGACTTAAAAGTTACAGCAACTCTCGCGAGCAATCGTCAGGGTCGTTTAAGCCTAAGTGGTCTAATTTTCAACCACCAAATGGCTGTCTTCGGATTCCTTAGTACCTCGTTAACCGCCAGTGTGGACGAGGAAGTGTGTCTGCGGGTCTTTATTGGTTTTAGATATCTGCTGAGGTCGCGTATAGAAGTTCCACGAATGAACTACGTACACATACGCGCGCGCGCGCGCGCGCGCGTATGTATGTATGTGTGTGTGTGTAGAGGGGGATATACACACACACACACACACACATATATATATGTATATATATATATATATATATCCCACACGATACACATATATACATCCCCTGACCGTTTGATACTCTTCTCTTGCCGATTCTCTTTCCAAACGGCTTTTCACGATTTTTCCTTCATATTTTACGAACCACGCAGAATTATTTTTGAAATAACTTCCATAAACTCAATTTCGTAAAGAAAATTAATTGATATGGCAATGCAATTTCGCTCGAAAATTTTCAATTTAATCTTCCGCCTGCATTCTCGATGCATTCAATGCGCGCGTGCTTTCGCAACTTTCCGAAAGATAGCTAAAATCCGGATGATAGATGAAGCGTTAACGAAGTGTTAGTCGAAGCCGCGGTGATAATTCGAAACCAGCTTATACTTACGCAGTATTATAGAACCTTTCCTACCGCAAAACTGCTGGCCACTATGTCATCGCAAGCAAGTTGCGATGTCGCCGACGCGACGTTACCCGGGAAAAATGTTATCCGACACCATACGTCTTCAGGATAATGTAAAGAGAGGCGAGGGTCCGTAAGAATAATGCGGGCGTTTTCAGAAGTCGTCGACGGGCGAAATGGATTCTCGCGAGTTATCCATGGGATATGGGTTATGGGTCGAGGAAAGGGGACGAGGAAAACGATGGGGCAAGGCCCATATTCGGATTCGGGACTGGAGGGGATGTGTGAAACGACGACGGATGAAAAAGTGCTCGCGATTCGTATAAAGTGATTTTAAGTGAGAGTCAGCTCGCGTCGAAAGTTTGCCCCGCTGAGATATGACGGCAAATATTAAAATCTGCTGGCCGGTCGGAATTCGTGGCCCTTCGGCGTGAATTCATAAGGGCGAGTGATTCTTACCTCACGTAAAGGAACACGATAAAATTGCAAGAGTTTAGTATATATAGGGAAGGAAATGATCAGCCAGTCTTTATACCGTTAATGTTTGAACAATTAAAAGACAGTGAATATCAAAATACAAATTTTTCCTGATTAATAGAAAAAAAACATTTATCGAGATCATAATAATCAAATAAACGTTTCGTCCATTCTAGCTTATTGCGTATAAATTGCAGGCATATATTTATAGACTCACGCATTACGTAATGCGCAATCGATGACTTATGTAAAGCCGATTGCCGCACCACCGGCGATCCCCCGTCGAATTTATTGCGGTAACGTACGATTATATAGGCGGCAGGTTCCAGCCTGAGGCATCGATTCGGCGTGAATTCTGGTCGCATCGTAAAGTCAACGGTTTCAATAATACTTCACTATCTTACATGTTCCGTTTATTGATTGCGGTGACGCGTAACAGTAATTTGCCAGAAAAAAAGATGGAAATTCTATATAGACGACCAACGACCAACGACCGTCACGTGCAATAAAGATCCTGCTCGACGACGTCGCCGTCGTCGTGGTGTGTTCCTAGCGGTGGGTCGGATGTCGCGTAGATGTTACTACATAGGAAGAAGAAGGTGGGAAGATACGCTCCTGTTGAAATATTCGTCTCTTGGCGGTGGATACGGCGAGGAAAATTTTGTGTACTTATCGAGTTATGTACTCGCTTCACGTTCGTCGGATGTATCGAGTCAATTTGGGCGTCTGCAGTCAGATCAACTGCAGCTGCAGGCGAGAGGGAGACGAGGGGACGGAAGAGGAGGAGAAGGCGCGGGAGGCCGAGTGTGGATAGCGAGGGAATCCGGAGGGCCAAGCCTGAGGGTAAAGGAGCCGATTTCTACGCTAATATTTGCGAAACATTACTCTACGGTAAAGCGACACATACTTGCGGAATGAACACTCGTCGTCGAGGACTCCACCTCTCGTCAAGGATAAAGATGAAGAGGGGAGGGAGCGCGACGTTCTTAGTGGGACATCTTGCGCCGAATTTCACCGGCGCGGTTCGTGAATTTCGACGACGAATGGAGTTCGTTTACTATGATTTGCATCTGAATCGAGTCGACGCCCGTGCACAATTAGATCGATCGACTGTGATGAGAGCGTTCGAATGATTGGATTGGCCTCCTGGAGAAACATCGTCGAGAAAAATGCATGAAATTTTACCGCTTTGAAGTGTCTCGAGTTTTTCACACGGAAACTTCAAGTAGAACCATACATTTTCGCCGGCTTTTGACGTCATGGGATTTACGTTATCACTTTAAAGAGAAGAAAATTTTTCGAGTTAAAAAATATATGACTGATTTTGATTTATTACCTTATGTGTATAAAAATGTTATTTTTTATTATTTTCTTATTAATTGCAAATAATTTAAATATATCTTATATCTTTTTTACATGAGGAAAAAACCATGAGTTTGGCCATAAAAAATCTTATTTAAAATCTTATTCTAAATCAACATTGCACGTAATAGGTATACAACGTGTACTAAATATTTCGAATTTTATATTTGCAACGGTTACATTATTTTCCATCAAAATACATACAAGCGAGCCTTCCCCCCTCCGCATGTACGCTTTATCGTTATTTAATAATTAAGCGGATTAAAAATGGCTATCCTTTTAATTGTTTAATAAACTCACGCAAACACGCGCATACGCCAACGTGCGGAACGAGTGGTGGATTATAAACTGAGCAATCGGCCGCGAGAACGAGAAATTCTCTTTGAGCGACCTCGCCGTTTCTCTAGCACTTCGAGGGGGTAACCTCGATAGTTCGAATCAGCCACAAACGATGACGTAATTCGGGCGGCGCGGCGGCGATATTAGTCGAGATGTTCGGATACCTCCGGCAACTAACGCGATTACCGAGCCGTTTTTGGTTACCCGCGCGAGATCGTAGTGCCAGGAGGGGTGCGAGGAATGCCCGCACCACACTACCACCCTCGCGTTTTCCCCCACGTTGTAGAGCCACACGTCCGCACTCCCCGTTTGTTCCGGCCGCGCGTTATACGCCGAGGGCTCGAGGGCCCGGAGAGATGTGCGGGCGAAACTTCTTCAGCAAGTACTGCGCATAGCACCGGCATCTACTTGGAATAATTCGCGTAGTTAGCGCGCGGCAGTTTATCACGCCGCGGGTGACAACGTTCGCTCGCCCGTATATGTATGTATATAGGTACGCTCGCACTTGCGGATTTCAAGCCGACAAGAGGAGGGGGTGATGGGGGGGAAGAGAGAGAGAGAAAGAGAGAGAGAGAGCCTGTTGTCGTTGCTATACACATAGTTCAGTAAGCCGAAACCAAGACCGCGGAGGATGCTCAGTAAAAGCGTTGGATGAGAACGAGACAAAATAGTCGACAGTTCAGTTTTACAACCAGCTGTTTAACGCGACTTTAATCTCGCAGTTATATTGTGTCCGATTGTAGCAGTTTTTATCTTTTCGTCTTAGAGTGCCGCGCAAATTTCGATTTACTCAATTGTGTGACGACACCTCAAAATGGTGAATATATTATACATATAATGATATGAAAAATAAGTGTAGCCACCGACACAAACGCAATGAGATATCTCGTAATTATATGAAAACACTTTTCAAGAAGCAATTGCTCTTTTATTGTTTTTTTTTTTTACTAATAAATTCACAATATGCAAATGTATTTCATATTTGATAGATATTGATCTTAATCATTTTTCAAATAAATAAATTGTTAAGTTTTAAACATATTGAAAAATAGAAAAAAAGATCAACATACTTATATGTATGTATTGAAACGTATACAGGAGGCTCATTAGAGTTTAAATATGTGTATATACAGCAAATAAACGCACGGTAAGGTTAAATAATGAAATCAATCGTTCCGCGTGCAATTACAATGAAAGAAATCTGATATTGGTATTACCTACTAATTTATATTGAGAGAATAATTTTATGATTAACAGATTCTATTGCATCATGGCAATGTATAAAACTGTTTGCGATAAATTCGATTACCATATTTAAATTAATCGTCTATTTCGCCCGCGTTTCTTCTTCGTTCGAGAAACAGTGTCTTCTCACCGTGGTAAAATACTTCGGAACGTTACGGCCGCAAGATGCTTTAATAAAAGATCATCAATCACTTTCCATTACGTGCTGGCGCGCGTACACGCGGGCTGTGTTTTGTCGCAACACGCGAAAGTCGCGTTTTAATGAAAGATCGTCGGTCTTCTAGATTTCATTCTGGGCGCCTGGTTCATTTTGCCGTATTAAATTCTCGACGTGCAGTCGACAAAATGGCGATGTGGGGGGCGCGCGCGAGCGACGTTATTTTCTCTACATCGTCTATTTTAATGAAAAATAACTCGGTTCGCACTGCACATCGGAAAGTTCGTTAAAAATATTCCTTCCGCGAACGGATTCCCTTCACGACGGATTGGAATCCCTAGAAACTTTATGTCAACTCGCCCTGAGTCGAAATTGCTTTCCCACGTCTCAGATACCTACATCCGCGTCGTCGACCTTTTCAAGATTACGAATTGTTATATCCGCCGTTTATACGACATTTCACGCGCGTGACGATCGTCGACCTCATCAATGGACGAAAGAGAATCGTCTTTTCCAATTCTATCGGGAAGGGCTGGATGGCGCGAACCGTCCGCGTCCGGAGAGGCCGACGTCCGCAAAGGCTTCCGAAAATCGTGGTACGCGCGAGCCAGCAACTTGGATTTATGTCTCCCATAAATTCATGCGACTTCGCGGACCGTTTTTCCGATCTCGAATCCCGTTTGCCAATCTCCCTTTCTCTCTCTTTCTCTCTTTCTCTTTCTCTTCTTCTCGCTCTTTATACCCTCTTTTTATCCCTCGGTCCCGACACTCTCTTTCCTCACCGGCGCGGTGCATTCCGGCATTCCGCGAGTTCTTCCCCACCCACGAGAATGAATCCCTCCTGGCTGCGGTCAGTTTGCTACTTATTATCAAGTGAAATATCGCGGTCGATTTGTTATCGCAGAGGGTGGGTACTTTATGGGAGATCGCGAGGCTTACGATTCATGCGCTTGTTGCAGCGACAAGAACAGAAATCTCAATGTTGCCGGCGTACCGTGGTATTTTATGCTCTCGTAAATATGAAACGTCAGTTAATGTCTCAAGAACTTCGTACATCATTCGCGTAAACGTGTGTCACAAGCAAATTTGTAAAACAGGAGGTTAGGTGATATATCTATAATAACATTTAAAGAAATGGCACACAAAACAGAGTTCTAAGAATCGTTGAAAAATTGTTGTAAATATTAACAAATTGACTGCCACTGACTGTCATAAGTACTTGACACATAAATTTCAGTCATGTGTAATTAACAGCCTAATTCATCTCCAATTGTAACCTTTTATCAATTTTATATATTAACATAATAAAAATATTAAAAAATCGTGACAACGAACGTTTCCATGTATACTGCCGATGCTATTAATCGCACACGATGCATTTACATTGAAAAAACGTGAAATACTTGCTTCGTAAATAGATCATTTCAACGCGAGTTGTCCGCATTGTCCTAATTGAAGTCGCGATCTAATAATCGCGATAATTTTAATAATCGTAGAAACTAATCGCAAACACGATGATGCAACGGCACAGCGGCTGCCCGACCGTCCCAAGTCTCACTCGCGCGGATGTTTTATATTTACAGTTTACATCTACGCAGATACGTACATCGCAAGGAATGAGTTCCGCGAAATATTCAGTATACCATAGAATAACCGTTTACGTTGATTATTCACATTGATTGTGTTTATTCCGCGATTATCATAATGTGACACAGGATGAAGCGACCGAATTACCCGAAAACTGACTCGTTGAAGGAACAGTAAGTCCAATTAATAGGATATCAGTAAGGTGTATTAGCTCGCTAGACGAGAAAGGTCGAATAGAGGGTGGAACGATAGACTTGCGATTTAATTTGCACCGCGGCAAGTACGGGAACGAAACCCTGACAGGAAGAGGATGGTTAATTAGCCCTGCCACAAAGGAGCTCGATTATGTGGTGCTATACGACCGCGAATAGCACAGGCTACTTTTTTCTACTCTTCCTCCTCCTTTGCACCTCTCACACGCAGCAACTCACTTATACCTCATTAGTCGACGCATAGAATATAACCGTATACCATACGCCCGCTGGAAAAAGGGTTGCCGACCTCGATACAAACTCTCTCATTGTTCATCGCGTGCATATGGGTGTATGTGTATGTCTGCAAGCGCACGCAGCCATGTGCGCTGGCTTAAAAGGGTGGAACAAATTTCTGCTCGGCGCTACGGCGCTTTGCCAAGGCAGCCCCTTTGGTTGAAGGGGCAAAGATGAATTTTTCGCCGATCTGCGTACGTCACGAGCGCGTCAAAGTATTTCGCATTATTGGTACCTTCGAGGATGGCGCCTGTTCCTGGCGTTTGTCCCTTGAATCGGATTATCAACTTTGCCCACTTTTGCGCGCGTGCACGCGAAATATCGCAGCGCGATCGCGTTTAATTCTTGATTTCCTTTGTCCCATGGACAAGAGAGCCAACATGCCACGTCACGTAACACTCTTTTTCTGCAACAGCTTATTACAGTTTCACGAGTTTTTGAGTGGAGGCTTCATCAGAAGTATCCCTCGACAAGCATTGTACTTTTTTGCGAAGCGAATTGCAATTCAAGATACACGACTTGAATAGATTTTGCGTAAAAAGAATTTCTTTATATTGCGTAATAATTATTTACGTTTACATTTTGCAGTAGACAACGAGATGTAATCACGCAATATGAAAAGATTCGATTATATCGTGCGATGTATTTATCCGAATAAACGAAATCAATGTCGCAAACACTATTATGCGATCGATCAAGAGCTATATATCAAAGCGTATATTAATAACGCGGGAGGAGAGGCATTTTGTTTAGACGGGGGATTAAATCCTCGAGGAAAAACACAAATCCCAATTCCTTCTACGACCAACTCCGTCCGATAATCCGCTTTCGCTTGTCTCAAATTATTCCGAGGAGACGCGCCGCTTAGCCGCCTCCCGACAGCTTGACAAAGACGCTTTATATTATTTCGAGCTTAATTTCGACTTGCATTATCCAAGCTCTCGAGTATCTCCCGATATTATTTCAACTGCGAAGCGAGAGCATCGATCTAGCGGGGCGCCTTTTTCCTCGCGAAGAAACGTAGACCAAGATTTTCCTCCGACGTTAATGCAACGGGAAGACTAAAGCGGAGAAACGAAGCAGAGAGGGACGGTAGGAAACGGAGTTACGAGAAAGAGAAGGAGGGGGGACGAGAGAGAAGGGGATGAACGAGAGAGAAAAGGTTAGGTTAATTAAGGGAAGACTTAACGACGAGGTTTGTCCACCCACGTCCATTCGCGTTCTTCCTTCTTCGCACCCCATTCACCGTGAGAGTTTGGCTCGAGCTAACGCGGAAAGTTCGCGTGGATTTCTGAAATTCTAATTCGCTCCTCTAATCTGCGCTATCCTTCTTTTCACAGACGCGACGCGACGCGATGCGACGGCGACGCCCGCCTTCGAGGCACGTCTAGCTTCAGAAAGTGCTCGCTTGACTCTATCTTCTTACAGGGATGAAAGAGTGCTGCAGATAATTACGTATATAAGAGCGATCGCGGCGATTCAAAGAGGCGATAATTGGAAAAAGGAAGAAAGAAACGTGATAGGAGAAACGTTTCGGATTCGGATGTTCTTTTCTGAGGTTTGCATTGAGGAATATGTTGTGCAACTTCTTGTCAGTATTTCGGGGTGAAACTGTGTTTCCGTGTTCCGCGAAACTGGCAGGAGTAACGACACGCATTTCGGAGAGAGGAGGGGTTGTTCGCGAAACTCACGTAAGTATAACGAACGCTAACTATTGCGCCACGCGCCGGCGCGTAATACACTTACACGATTACGATGGATAATAATATTGCGCCCATATATACTGCAACACAGCGCGCGTTGTAACACGATAGTGTAACAATACCGCGCGAATACTGACGCATTAGCTTAATCTATAAGACGGTGCGCCTCACGCGCGATGTCTCGCGCTTGTGTGTGTTAATATATCATAGTCGTGTTCGCAAGAACATACTCGTGTAGTCCATCACGTGTACACGTACCTTGTGCAATCTACAACATCCCTTGCATAAGGAGAAGCCCTATTGCAATGTATTTTGCATAATTATCGCAAAATTGATATTTGTTTCTTTGATGATTTATGTGTCTAGCTCGTATACATACATTCGAAATAAAGACTCTTGTTAAAATATTAAAAGACATCTCGTGTATATATTTATAATCGTCTGTTTGTTAATTTTTCAAAATTTTAACTCCGCATATAATGCAAAAATAATCTGGCAGTTTATATATTCAGCAAACTCTCTTAACTTGTAATACATTATAACTCGAATACAAGAATATTGCGAGAACAGCTGTGTAAATGATATATGACTGTTAAATTTCGTATATGTATTCCAAAAGCACAGCAAAAAGCGCAGTAAGAATCTCAAAGTGTTTCTTATGTCTCGAGAAGTTTAAAGAGACGGACGGAGTATGTCGTGGAAAATAACAAAAGTTACACGGTATGTCGGGATTCGCTCAACGGCGGCCACATTCATGCAAACTTAAACGTCGAAGAGCTTAGATTACGTATTCTTCCCGGTGCGGCGCGGCGCGGCGTCTCGGCACCGCAATATGCGAGCAAGGAAAAAAGATAAAGCGGAAGAGACGCGCTTGGACATTGCATCGCTGGTATAGGACCGGTTATCGCGGAAAAGCCCAGGAAAATCGGAGAAAGACAGGTAGAGATAGATAGAAAAAGGAAGGTGGGAAGGGGAGAGGAGGAAGGGGGAGAAAGTGAGAGAGAGAGAGAGAGAGAGAGAGAGAGAGAGAGAGAGAGACGCAATCTAGAAACTCTCGGGAACCAATCTTCTCTGATGAAAATACCTTGTCCTCTGTGAGGTTTGATACCGCACCCGCGGGGGCCAATTTCGTTCGTTACTTTTTGGAATACCGCGAGTACGTTTGAATTGGACGGAGTCCTTGCGAGGCAGATTCCAGGGAAACATTTTGAGGGTACGTGTAGGCGAGCGTGGTTGGCAAAGCAGGAGTAAGGAGGTGGAAAATGGATTGGCCTCTCAACGCGTGTCGCTTCCGCGATCAGTTCTCTCGACGAAAAATATTGATGCAGCTTAATTAGAGCTCGAAACCACGTGCGAGCACAATTGCACAAGGGAAAAACGCTTCGATGTTAAACTACCATCAAAATAGGTACAAAATGGGTATAAAAAAGGGCTTATTGTACTCTTCTTAATTGGCGCGATGTGATTTGTACGGAATTTTAACGTAAGAGGGATTCAATTACAAATAACGTACATAGAGTTAAAACCTTGAGAGACGCAGTAGATTGCAAGTTCTCACGATGTTTTCGTAATGGAAAAATGGATCTCAACCTCGAGGAGAAATATGTCAATAAAAGCATTATCCATTTACTCTCGGATACCCTGTATTTGCGGGTCTTATATGGATATTCGACGCGGGGTGTTCCAAGTCGAACATTTCAGAAACACTACGCGCGCTCGGCTATTACTAGAAAGGGTTAGATCGCCTGAGGGATCAGCCGGAGAATTTCATGCTGGTCGTCGGGTCTTCTGGGAATCTGCACTGCGACACTTACATTCTCACTATCCTTATCCCTTTCCATGTCGTTCGAATCTCTCTCTCTCTTTCTTTACCTCTTTCTTTCTCTCGCACCCTCTCGCCCTTTCACTATTCCGTTCCAGTCGATAGCAGCGGCGAAGAGAGGCGCCAAAGATGGATTCCGGTATCGGAAGGATCGGGAGTAGAATTTCCCAGGTTATATTCCTGCCGCGAGCTATACGGGATATCCCGAGATTCGAACGTACTTCGCTACCGACTGCTCCAACTGGGGCTTCCATGAAAGTTACACCTGCGTACGATGTGGACTTTATGATCGACCCACACGATGTTATACTCACACCGCGTGTATCCGGGTAAAGAAAGCGCAGCGTGGTACCCGGATATTATTCCAAATTGTGAGAGAAAGTAAGCAGAAGCAAAATTATGTACGGTAATGGTGATCGCGAAATTCTTCGTGGATGTCGGTCGCGCAGTTAGGGCCGCTGTCTTCGTCATAGAATACATGCAGAGAATGTTATACTTGTATAAGAATCGAGATTCGTGTCGTGACTGAACTTGCGAGCTTCTGCTCGAAACGATGCGCTCAGATACGAATCGGGAAAACTTGGATCATGCGATCCACGTGGCGGAAAAACCGCAGGCGTGCAGGAGGAAATCGTGACCGCGATTGGTTCATGCATTTTTCAGTGATCGCGGCATTTGCTTGATCGGACGTTTATATGTCCCTTCGACGTCGGCGTCGGACTCTGCGAAAGGCGGCACGCGGTGATAAAACGGTCGTACACGAGTGAGTGTGTGCTCGAATAAGTGGCGCGCATAGAAAGTAACGCGGACTCCGGTCGCAAGTTCGCGACTGCAGCGAGAGATCGATCGGTGCCGTGCCCTCGCGAAATAGCGATCTATAGTACACCTATACCCTTCATGTTCGATCTGATCGCCACGAATCGTTTCTTCACGGCGGCAACAGCAACGGCAGCGGCGGCGGCGGCGCGGTGCGACGCGACGTGCGTGTCGAGCTTGATCGATTTCCCGAGCGAAATGTAACCGCTATTTCTCTCTTTCCCCGGTTCTCGCTTTTCCAATGTCCGCGAGAGCGTACAATGCACCTTAAGGCTTCTCTTTAAAGTCGTGGTAAATTAGTTTGCTACGATCTTCCTTTGATTGAAAGAGGAGTGACGGTTTGCTTTTCGTGTAAATGTCGTTGCTGCGACTATTACTATTGCGCGTCGTATTATTTATTATGATCGATATGATGGCATAATTTATACCAGATATCATATTTAAAGTTATTATATTCCGTAATGTTATTTAAAGAGTTTATATTTATCTCTGTTATCTTATACCTAAAGAAACAAATATGCTCATGTGTCCGATTGAAAAAAACTTTCAATTGGGTATATTTGTTTTTATATTGCATATATTTAAAATTAAAAGTTTGACGAAATCACGGCATTTAAAAATATTGGGAGTCATACAGAGTGATCACAATTTAAAAATAAAAATGGAAAATAAATTCATATAAAACTGATTGATTAAAGTAAATTTATAAAGAATTATAGATTTATAATTTACTCTTTCTCTGACTTTTTAAATTTAATAACGCATATCACTTGTAGCGAGGTTTATAAAAAAATTGTTAATCGCTATATTTAGAGTATGTAATGGATTAAATTCTTCTAGAAGTCAGACTCACCGATCACGGTCAAGTTATACCGGAAGCTGCGCGTCTGGCCCTTCCGGAAATCCACTCTACATCTGTAGGTTGCAGCGTCGTGTCGCTTTATATCGTCGATCACCAGAACCGCCGGGCTCGGAAAGGACGTTCGAAAAAAGGCGCGTGGACCGAAAACCCCAGAGTCTGACGAGTGTTGCGCCTTCGTCACTGGCTTCTCTCGCGCGTCAATTCTGTAACAAGAAAAAAATGTTTTGAAAACTTTAAAACTTAATCCTAAAATGTTCAAAATGTTCCATATACAAAACAAACAATTTTTCTCTTAGCAAATTCTCACATTAGGATTATTTTATTATATACTTAATTTAGATTTACAATTACGTTTACAACTTAAATACGTTATCTTTCTTATACTAGATCGATCCTGTTCAATTTACAAAGTTTGTCTAATTTTCTTTCGTTTGTGTTCTATTCTTTAAGTCCAATACAGCGTCATTGTACACTCGAATTTCTTTTTCTTTCGCGCGATTGTAAGACAATTACCAGAGGTTTCGAGAATTCAGAGCACGATCGGTGGTATTCTGATACATAGAAAACGATCGCACAATTTCCGACCAATAAAATTCCAACCTCACGCAAGGAGATTCTACCGAGCGACGGCAGACAATGGGGATCGCGCAGCGCGGAGTTGAAAGAGGCGTTGAAAGAGGCGCAGGGGAAAAAATATGCATTGCGACTCATTGACCGTCCCAGCGAACCGTGATAGTATATATCGAAGTATTACCCGCTTACGAGCCCAATATAATTATTTCAAATCGATGGTATAATTATCGTGCGCGGTGCAGAGAATGGAGCGCGGCGTGCAGGTAGCCGGCGATAACGCAATTAAATCGCAACCGTGTTATCCGATATTTTGAACGAACACCGCTCATTTCATCGATATCGCGTAGATACTAGACTAGCTGAAGAAAAAGGACCGATACGCGCGATTGAATTGAATCGAATCGAATCAAATCGAACCGCGTCGGCTGATTACAATGGATAATTGGAAAATATAATCACACCGCGCCGCTCGGGGTATAATCTACGGCATTTACGTTATATTACGGTTTAATACTTGTCCAAAATATATATACCTATATATATATATATATATATATATATATAGGCGAATATTTTGCGAAATTGAGAGACGCTGATACGCGACACGAGCGATTGATTAAGTTTTGATAGTCGATGTCTCTCTCTCTCTCTCTCTCTCTCTCTCTCTCTCTCTCGGCAAAACTTTTTAAATTGAACATAAAGACGATAAGAATAAGATTCGCGAAGGGAGTATAATGACAGCAACAATAAATTTGCGAAATAAAAAGCAATGAAAATGAAAATCAATCAAAGAAAGCAATGAAAATGAGATGAAACTGGGAGGGAATAAAGAGAAATATTCGCAGTTGATTTTTGCCGTTTTGTATTCGCAATAATTCTGAAATGAGATTTTACGAGTGCGCGTTCAGCGATTCCCGTTTGACATTAACTGCAATTATATGCACGTGTAATATAGTAACTATATGTTAATGGGAACGTAAAATTTCCCGGTGGCGCAATATCGGATCTCGTTTGACGTAAATATAATGTCAAAAGCTTCCTGCTGGTGAAATTACGTATTTTATTAACGAAAGTGGCGATATACGTTACGAAATTTGCGATCAGTGCGGAAGGAAAGTTATTATTATTATTATTAATTTCACACACATACACACACACACACATATGCACAATTTAGCAGAGAATACTGCTATCTATATCGTCGTAAAACTACTTCGTCATAACGAACAACACATTATGACGTCGTAATTATATTTAATAAAAGGACATTTCCTTGTGACAAAGATCAGATTTAATGTACCACAATTATGTCTCGTATACCTACCACTGCGACGTTAATTATCACATCATATCTCTTGATATTCACAACGTAGAATAATTCGTAGAATAATGCGATCCTAAATGTGAGAGCGCACGAACCAAGTGTGTTTGTATCGTGTATAAGTTTAGAAAAATGGAGGGACGCGGGAGACGCGATGCGGGATGCGGCGCGACCGAGAAGTGGAGGCAATAGAAGAAGTGACGGAGACGAAAGCGGGAGGAATGGAGGATACGCGGCCCAGAGATGCAATAAGGAAATGCGTATCTTTCGTCTTTCCTTTATGTGCAGGCGGGACCGTTCCCTTATCCTTCGGCAGGCGTTCTCGCGAGGAGCACTCCTCGGCGAAGACTCTCGATTCACGTCGACGCGGCGACGTGGGCGCCGGGTAATACGGAATCGATGTCTGTTTTATGAAACGTTTTATCTTGCCGCGCAGCCGGCTTTCCAATATTTCGCTCGACTCTCGCCTGCCTCGTTCACGACCTTTCCCTTCAAACTATCGTTCTCCATCCTCACTGTTATTTCCTCTCGCTTCATCACATATCGGCCCGTTCTTTCCCGTACGGTTGCGTTCCGCTTCGATTATCTTCTCGGGAATGATACATATACTTTTTAAACCAGTGGTACTGAACTAGAGGTACATGTCCCCTCGAGACGTACAAGTCGTTGCAGTGGATTTTTAAAAAATTCAGAGCGCGGACGCGTCTCGATATCGACGTAATTTTCGATGTTTCGATCAAAGACAAAAAAATAAGTACTTTCCGTGTAGCGACAGCATTTTGATAATCTGAAAAACGTCAAAATGAAAAGAACCACTGCTTTAAAAATAGACGGCTAAAATAAACAGCCGCGCAGTAAGTACTGTGAGTACAGACTATCGAGAGCTCGCGAACGATGTTCGATCTTCTTTTTTTAAACGCTAATAGATTTTATTCGCGATGCGGTATTGAACGAAAAAAGAGAAGGAAGATCCGTTTAAGGAATCTGGCTTTCTGCGGTCGCGCATAATTGGAATTGCGGTCGTTTCATATTTAGGTCGAATAATTTCGGGGTAGAGTTAAATTTATTTTCAATATTCCGCCCTAATCCACGGTCTCATGCACGACCTTTCTTTTTTCCTTCTCCCTCGCGCGTCTCCCATGCGCCTCTCCGCTAACGATATACTTACTTTCGTAAAAATGATAAATGCCCGGCGAGCAAAGGGTAAATAGCGACGTAATGAACGTACGGCCCGCCGCTTTTGCATAGCGTAGAAGATATACAAGAAAATTATACGTCTCTAAATATTTATTGGCACATTAATTTTGCGACGTGTCTTTAACCCATCCTCCGGTGTCTTTAACCTCCCCCCCTCCAGCCCTCGTGACACGTGGGAGAGGAGCAGGGGAGAAGGCAGCACAATAATTCTCGTCGCGTCTCGTTGTTTACCATGGCGCGCCCACGGGATAAAGTCGTCGGGACGACCCTCTTTTACAGTTTTCTAGATTACATGAATTTCGAGAGCGGCTGAGTGCTTTTTAATATTTCTCTCCACTATTACCCGCGCACGTTTTCCTTGTATACGTACGCGATTCCTGCCCATCTACCCTTCTTCTTCCTTTGCACACGTTCTTCCTTCATTCTCTCTTCTCCTTCCTTTTCTCTTCCCCTCCTTCCACCTTCCACCTTCCAGCTTCCCTCACGTTCGCGGTCGGTCTTTTATAACGAAAATAACACGCATGCCCTTGGGGCAAAGGGTAAATAGCAAGAGAATAAATGCATAGCACCCGTTTTACGGGTACGTGCAATAAAATTCTTTTTTTTCCTTAACTCTTTTCCCCCCTATAGCTCTATGTTAATTCCCCGCGTTTCTACGAAAGTCGTATTCACGGCGTATCGCGATCAACCGGTGAAATTATCTAAAATTTGCGCGGTGCTTTTATATTCGTCTTTATCAAGTCGTTGAGGCCGTTACATTAACATAGTAATAAACAGCTGCAATATTCATAAGAACCTTGTTTATACGTTCGTACCTGGACGCGTGTATATTGCGCCGTTTTAATAAATCTGTCAAAGTAGTCTTACACTTATTGTCAGCTTCCCGCAGAAAACGTGCGAGAACCATTTCGCCACCAAACTCCGTCCGTCATTCTGCCGACGTGTTTTTATCTATGCATAAGTATTATACTCCCCTAGAACCTTGAACTTTCCGTTGCAGATTTCCGCCCCGCGTTAATGCACCTTCGATTCGTTCCCGGCTTGTTTCGTTGTAAGCTCCCCGAAATGAGAGCGAACACCCGTGCCCGTGGCGTGATAAATTTGTTTTGCAAAGTAAAAAGGTTTGCGCTGTCTTCTCGAGAAAGATGTACGGTTCTTCGACGCTTCGAGGATAACGCAATATTGTAGAGATTATCGCGATGAAGAATGCTACGTACCAAAATTCACATCCAAAAATATCGACGACGATCAAAAATAAAATGCGAAAAATATTTAATTTGTTTTTTTTTTGTAATAGCAAATGTGGAAATCCATTTTAGCAGACTTAATCGCGTAAAAAAGTTTATAATAATGTAGGTATTTATATTTCGAGGATATCGATCAAAAATTATTTTGTGTTTGTAGGAGAATTTTATCATTATTCTCGGGAATAAATATTTTAAATTAGTACGTTAATTTTACATAGCTAAGGATATATTAAGATTTTTACTATCGATAGCTGATAGCAAAAAGTAAAACTTTGAAACCAATGCTTTGATATTTACCATAGTTTAACATCTTGCGAGTCAATTTAATTCTCGTAATATTACGTAGGTATTACTATGTATGTATTATTAATTATTACTATTTATTGCGCGACGAATATCGCATTTTATAATTACGTGGTGACGCTAATGAGATCACAAAACGCGATAAAATTAGATGCGCGATAATCCATTTGTCGAGATACAAAAACACGCAAATTAATATTGATCTGAGATATGAGAGCACATATATACGAAAGGAAACACGTACACGTACAGACGCATATACAGTATTCGGAATTTACACACAGTTACCTTATAACGTTTTATTTGATGTAATATTTCGTAGAAGAGAGTCTTTATTGTCTTGTATAGCACCGAGATCGTTAGGTATGCGACGCGTTGTTGACGTTGTTGTTTACGCCAGTCGCGCGGCTTTTCGGAAATATGACGTAGTGGGGGTAAGTAGGGATTTCATCGCGATACTTACGGATGACGATTGTTTTTCTAACGGTCGGATTAGAATATATTTTCGCTCTCGCTCTTTCCGTCGACGTTAATACAATTTATTTCGGTAATTCCGCGATTTACTCGGTCAAATTATATCACGCATATAATGGTGAAGTAGGCGTCGGCGTTGTATATTTTTAAAAATTTTTTATTACGGTTTTATTAGCCACACTAACTCAATTCGGGCTGTCTCGCGGTATATCAGGATAAAATTGCCAATTCCATTTATGAATTTTTCGGTTATTAACAAAACCGTCACGGCTAGGAAACGGATCGATTTCGAGACGTAATACTCGTACGTTTCGAAATTTATTCGCTACCGTGCAGAACGCCCCGCGAGTAATTAACAAATCGCATAGTTCGTGTAATTATGTTTATGTGTTTTTGTGTGTGAAAATTGTGGTACGAAAAATCAGCAATATAGAGAAACATGAGAGGAGGAGGAGGCTTGGGGAAGCATCTGGCGACGGCGCGCGGCGCGGCGGGGCAACTAAAGAGTAAGTATAATTTATTATTTACTTGTTACATATTATACGTTGTAAAATTTATTATTTATTTAACATTCACAAATATTAATATTTTTATTTTTTACACTTTGTGTAATACGATGGATATGAAATATTTTTCATTATTTAAGAGATGATCAGAGATGATACTTTTTTCATTAAAATAATTAAATACAATATTTTTAAGACTTTCAACAATTGATACGCTTTTAAAATAAAATTTAACTAATGATTTAAATTGCGGGCTTAAAATAAATATTTGCAAAAAAATCAATCTCACAGATAGAATAACGAACTTTGTGAGTTTTTTTATCGCACTCACAGAGATCGTGCGATATTATCAAGATCATAGGTTTTATAATTGAAAGTTATCTCAGAGAGTGAAACCCTCAAGCCGTTCAAGCGAACATCCATCGAAAATCATTCTCGAAGAATAAACCTGTCGAGTATGTTTTACTATCCAGTAGCTTTTGCAGAGCGGAGCTCTCGTTCGAACAATCACTGATTGTTAGTCGCAAATTCAGACAAAAAATTTCTATATCTCACGCCATTGTAACTCTTCTTATTTTTAAAAAGCGGTCTTTATATACAAATAATATTATAGATAGGATAATACAAACTCGACAAACATCGACAAGAGTGACGTGTCTAATGTACAATAACCCAAGTTCAATATAGATATATAAGATATAACTGTATGTATTTTTTGAATTGAAAGTGCGAACGAGTGCGAACGATGGTCGAAATAGTTTTAAGGGCTTATAAAATTTAAAAAATTTTAAAAGATTAAAGATTTTTTTCCATTTTTATTATATTTTTAAAGTCATAAAAATGGAACCAATATAAATTAATATATTGTAAGTAAATAATAAAAAATTATAAATTTTACATCCACAACTTTAAACGCTCTTTTCTCAAAACATTATTTTTCAAAGCGGTAGGCACACAATAACTCATCCGGGGTTTATGACTAATTTGAAATTTCAAAGCAATATTTTTAATATTTCGCATCAGCTCACAAAAGCTCAATTAAATTTTTTTTTTCAAATTATAATGAAAAGAAAAAAAATTTTTCGGGAAAAAATAAATTTATCTAGTAATGCTTTCAAGAATTTAAATTTGTTCGTGCAGTATCTTTACGGTATATTAGTAAAATACTACTGAAAAAGAAATATATTTATACTTAAATATATTTATTTATAATATTAATCCGATATTAATCCGCATTTAATAACGTTACTTTATTTAGTAATATTTTCAAAAATTTTAAATTTATTTGTGCACAGTATCTTTACAACGTATTAGTAAAATTCTATTTAAGAAATGTACAAAGAGTCAACATTATGTTTTTTTAAAAATCTATATAAGAAAATATTTATTTATAATTTTATCCGATTCGTACATTTAAAAAACTGTCGTAAATGTAAATTATACATATAGTGAGACTTGTTAATATGGTGGAGAATATAACAGTTGAATTATGTGTATATAAAGTCATGGAAATAAATGCATCTAAATGTATCATTTATCGGTAATCTGCAGTATATTGCGTTTGCAACAGAAATCACACACGTCAGGACACATTATTTCTAGGCGGTGAAAGTTAAATTGAATTAATATTGCGCAATGACGGCACTGTATATCGAGCCGTGAACCTAGAAATCAATCTCGGTTTTATTTCTTCGACATGTTTGGCGCAATCTTCGATACAGCCATTACGCGATCAATTGCGCAATAATGCCATTTAAAGACAACAGTTAATTGCGTGAGTTGGATGAGGCGAGGCGAGGCGAGACAGAAAGGAGAGGAGAAAAGCATTTTATCGCGGGTGATAATCATTTCAGTCGGTTTTTACGACAGTTAGACGATAGTTAGTCGAGCCGCCATATTCCATGTATTTTTCACGTCAATGTTACCTCTCGCCACTCGCCGCGTAGAACGACTAGTCGCGGTCCCCGCGCGAAGGGTAAATAACAACCGAATAAAATGTGTACATACCGTTCGCCGTCCGCCATCCGCCGTCTGCCATCCCGGGATCTGCCACAGCCGCGAACAAACCGCAAAACAAAACCACGAAAAACACGAGCCACTCGAGCGACTTTACACTACGTCCGCGTCCGCGACCGGCGGCGACCG
>NW_020224012.1:274769-296115 GCF_003070985.1 Temnothorax curvispinosus | reverse complement strand
ACTCCTCATGCTACGCCGCGCGCGATTGGTCGAGCGCACGTCACGTAACGTCACGTACGCGAATCGCGAAGGTATTCTCATGGCGTCGTAGCTCATCATGAGCCACGACGCCATGAGAATACCTTCGATTCGCGTACGTGATGCTACGTGACGTGCGCTCGACCAATCGCGCGCGGCGTAGCATGAGGAGTAGCTGGAGTAGCGCGAGAAGCGCACTCTAAGTGCTTCGGCTTCGGCGTTTCGCGGGCTCATGGCGGTGCTTGTGTCGCGTTTCGCGTGCTAATCGGTAATGCCGGTGATCGCGGTGAGATCATCGAAGTGTTGCGCGCTTGTGTAAGGATCGTCGCTGCGTTATCGTCGAGTAAGACGCGTTGGGTAAGAATCGTCGTCAAGTAATACGCGCGGGCTCGTGTAAAGCGACGGACATTCGGTAACGTCGTGATTCCGGCGCCGTGGCTCCGCTGCTCCGCTCCGGTACCGCGACGCCCGCGCCCGTGACGCCACGGCGCGTCACCACGGCACTCGGATGAAGGAATTCGTCGCGATCTTGAGATCCGAATTCTCGCTTCCTCGAGATCAGGGGCATCAGGGCCGATGTAGTCGGACTTCCGTTGTCGAGAGGAGAACTTTAGAGCGACATATGTAGCATGTAGCGCGGTCGGATGCGGGGTGCCGATCGACGGGATGGTTGAAGGCCGGGTTAGGGGGGAAGGGGGGAGCGACGAGATCGCTCGCGTTCAAGTTGGACGAGAAAAGCTCGGCTGGTATCGTGCGCGAAATCGCAGCGGCGCGCGGCGCGCGGTGTGTGACTCGGTGACGATTTAAACGTCGCGATAACGCGAGCGGGATCAGTGCTCCGAAAAAGTTGAACGGTTTAACGGTGTCGAAACGGTAGCGCTTGCGAGCGGTTCGCAGCGAAGAGAGTAAGCCGACAAGAATAATTTCTTTACGAGGTAAGACATTTCCCTCTCCCTTCCCTCCACCTTTTTCTGCGTAAATTATCATGCATTAACGTTAATTGATTGCTGTCCTTAGATGGAGTTGCAGAACGACGTGGTGGCTTCGTTCAACAGGAGGACAGGGAATTCTTCGCCTTGTATCCCGCATGACGTAAGACACTCCAGAAAGGTAAGTGCGAAAACTCGAGAAATTCTCCATTACTTTTAATAAGCACGATCGCGCGCTGTAGGTATTTCTCGCGCCTCCTTTCAGCGGTTTCAGCCGAGACACGGATCAATGGAGAATTATAAAAGTTCTGTTTCCAAATCTATAAAAAATGTTTTAGGTATAAAAGCCTTAGGTATAAAAGAACAATTTAATGTCTTGACACACTTTCTCACATTTTTCGTAATATTGGTTTCGATAAATAAGTACTCTCATATCTCCTTCCTCATTGTCCCATTTTATTTTCATATAATTTATAATTGATTAACTCATATATTTAATCTGTACGCGTGCAACCTGACTTCCATCTGCCGTGCGATAATTTAAATTGCAGGCAGCAATAACGAAATCGTTTTACGAACGGGTTAATGTTCTATTAATCCGTTCTATTTCCATTATTTCCATAATGATTTATCGCGCGCGAAGAGGGGAGTTTCAGTGAAAGGAGGGACGGAAATGCGAAACAAAGTGACGCGAGTCAACGTATACGGCGATCGTAGCAGTAGGACGCAGTAAGTACGTAGTACTGTACGTCACGATCACGATAGCGTCAGCCGCAACTGCCCGAACCCGATATGTCTGATTACGTGTCGTTATTTCTACTAAAATCCGGCCGGGCGGCCGGTCGCGCCGCGCGCTTACATGTACATTGTATATACGCGAAACCGGAAATATTCGGCAAAACCGAGGCCGAGGCCCGGTCGAGGCGCGACGACGAGAGGCATTTGCCAACGATAGCCGGCGCGGACGTGGGAACACGAATAGCGACTGCCCGGGGAAGCGCGCCTCGTGCCTCGTGCCTCCTGACGAACGCACGGTTACGCTGCAGACACATCGCAAGAGAACAATCCGCGGTGACTTCGGCGAGGACGACGCGCCTCTGAATTTTAAATGTAACCACCGGAAATTACGTCCGCGTCTCGTAATCTCGTTTTCGTTTTTATTTTATTTTATTTTTTTATTTTTTGCACCGGCCGAATAAAGCTAAAAAACTTGATTACTCTATATTGTAAATATTACTTTTTGCGGACCGAGCACTTTCTGCCTCTCTCACAAAGCGGCGACAGGCCACAGCGAAAACGCGCCTCTTTGACTTGAAATTGGTATAAATACACCCCCATGCATAGTGAAATATGCGTATGCGTCGACGTCACAAATATTGTTATATCGAGATGAATGGGCGTAATGTTATTAATAGCCGGCATGTCGGTAAGATAATACACGACCGTTTGTTTTTACAGCGCGTGGAAAGGCTAAGGATAATTAATTCGTCAAAATATTAAACTTAATTCTAGCTGTACAAACACGCAACAAAATCTCTCTAGGGAGAGAGCACAGCGTGGTCAAGTTTGTTATGCAATAATCTAAGCTTACAAGCGGAAATTTTTATCACTTTCGTTAATTAATTACTTCCGTTTGCCTTCGTTATCTACAAAGCCGTTTACAGAATTATGAATAAAAATATTCAAACGGGAATATATTGGGTTATGAGAAGTGAAAAAGATTTAAATTATTGACAATCAATTTGAAAATATCTGAATGGCAACAGTTTGGCAACAGAGCGAAATTTCCGCGGACGTGCTACGCGTTAATTCATCATAGAATTTATTTTCCGCTGACAGTACTAGCGAGAGGTTAACGATTGTAACCACTTTTGATGAATTTGAGTGATAGAAACAATATTACAAACGCGGAAAATGCACTTTGTTTGGTTATCGCGTTTTCCGGTGCGATTACCGCGTGATGAAATCATGAGGCTTTCGCCATAAATACTCGCGATAGGATTTGCCGGCGCGCTCGTTCCGACGTGCGAATTGTTTCCGCAATTCATTCCGGTAATAACGTGTTATTCGCGGCAAACACGTGGAATGTATTTTCGACGTGCGAGATTCCATTCCATACAATTAGTCGCTTGATTTTCTTCAGGGGCTTATCGGAGCCTGAAATCGAACCCGCTATCATCAATATAGTCGACGTTTCCACGTTGCCACCTCTGCTCTCGCGAGTGAAAAATCGTCCCATCTTGGAGCAAACCCGGGCGAGGAAAAGTTCGTAAACTCGGTACGCGCCTTTCTACCCTCGACGAATCAAAGGAGACTCGAGAAGGGCGAAGGACGAAGGACGAAGGACTGACGATACTCGAGAAATATGCGATCGCACCGCGTCTTTTCCTTTGACACGCGCCTCGATAAGAGCCCGCGCGATTATTCCGCGGTCGAGAAATCTTCTCGGGAGATTGTTTCTCATATTACACACCTTCACCGACTCGCTCAAAGGATATACCATTTTCGCTACTCGCTCTCGTTCCGTTTTCCCGGCCGCACTTGCACACGCGAGTGTGAAATTAAGCCTGTAGCGAGTACGCGAATTTGTCTTGCCGAAGCGATACTTAACGAAAACGTTTAATCGCGGCATTCGCTTGCATTCGCGTGACCATTCTAATCGGGCGATTTCTACTTTCTACCCAGGTTTTCCTTCAGCGGGACGCGGGACGAGTGCATTATACGCTGGATTATACGAATAGCGACGAAATAATCGCGCTCGAAGGAAAGCGTTTGCGTTTCGTGCCTGTGTCGCATCGAGTCTGTAAATTCTTTTGGCTCTACGATTGTGCGTAATGCATAACGCCGCGCCGTAATGCATAACGTGGCCTCTAAGCAGTCTAAGCCCGTGTTTCGCTTGCTTTTCATCTCGCTTGAAATCCATCCGCAACAATCGTCGACTAGTGCACGCAGTCTGTTCTCGACGACCGGACCTTTGAAGAGTTCCCCAGTACTCTTTATGGCCCCGGTAATGCTTGTCCTTAGCGGCGAGGCCGGCCCCGATAATTTCGGCTCGATAACAAAATTCAATATTTCTGTGGTAATAGCCGTACAGGCGCACAGTGGCGATGGTAATGCGGCGCAGTTCGCCCGCACAAGTCCCGTGTTAATATTTAGGGTTACTACTCGTGAGCACGCCACGGTGAGTGCATCACGCACTTTCGTGCAACCCCGTTGACGTTTTTTCGAGCTCCTATAGGTTTCGGCTGAAATTATCGAGCCTACAGAGAACGGTAGATCACTTTGAAGCGAGTCTAAATACGCGTGTCGATAGCATTAGTTCCACAGTTCAGAAATCTTAATTGATAAAATTTTATTAGCTTCAGCGTGATGCTCTTCAAAGCGCTTTGCAATAGCGATGTTTATTACTTTGCAAAAAAAAAATAATAATAACGCGTGATATTTTACTCGAAAGTGGTAGGCATTGCAAAAGTCAGACTTCTGTTAGAGACCCGAGCAATTAACAGCGGCCTCGCGTTTAAATTCGACGACCTCGTCGAAAACTATGGGCGCGTTAATACATCACTTTTTTAACGGCGTTTCCTGGCATGTCGTGGTGCTTTGTTTTCACAGCTAAACATTGTTATGCAGATAGGACCAGACGGCATTGTTGTTTGGCTGAATCTCCGTGCGTAACCACGGAGCCATTCTCATGATAATTTTTGGAGATTATTTTTCGTAATTTCTCACGGAATACGTTCAACATCCTCTTTTCTCCTCCGGTTCTGGGAATAGAGAGCGCGATCGCCAGCGGTATTTCCTTTAATTTTCTTCTCCCGCGCACTATCTCATCGCGCGTTTCAGCTAAATAAACCCGCCCACCTATATCGCGGAACATGTACATTCCAGTAACCGAATGTTACTACGAGTTGAAGTTTACGACGGGTACTATAATTACCTTTGTTTGCCAAGTTTTCTCCGACTATGGCGACGATCTTTGATCAACGTTAAGTAATGAGCACACAGTAAATTGTTCCGAAAACATCTCTAATCTTTATCCCTCCTTTACCTGCCTCTCATCGCCTTCTCTCCTCCGCTTTCGTTTTATTCTAGCAACATCCTTTGAAAGTCTTGAAGCCTTGTCGTAGGTCTAAAGGACCGAAATTACTTGCTAGGCAGGCAATATAACGGAAAGTCGTGTTAGTATATCAGGACCTATTTGCACGCGAGAGGAAGAAAAGGATAGCACAGGCCAATTCACTTAAATTGCGTTCCTCCAATCCGATCTGCGTTACAGCCGCGCTCGAATTTCACCTTCCGCGTCATTTCTTCGCGCTGAAGCTTCGTGCACGGTCGCCATGAATACCCGGTCGGATTAAATTTGCTGTTGCTAAACGCGGGATGAAAGCGTAATTACATGCACGTCACAAAAACACGGCGTTACGTGGTGACACAGCGGCCATTGTAACGCCGTAATGCCGTAACGTCGTACTGCGCGACACTCATTATTCCAAATTGATGATTAATTATATGTGTAATTATAATAATAATAATAATGATAATGGCAATGGTAGTAATAACGAGGATGCGCCGAGCGATGCTAGAGGAGACGTTGTTTATGACGATTGTAAATTATCGTTCACGAAGGTGTCGTTAGGCGGGGGGGGGGGGGAGAGAAAGAATGAATGCCGCGTTCGCGCGTAGCGATGACACCGCGCGAATGTGACAATCATACATACATATATACACGGTACATATAAACGTCTTTACACCTCGCCTTCTCATATACGGATGTATCCGGTTGGTGAACGTCGAAGAGAGGTTACTCGAGAAATGACAATGTAACAAAAGTGCGTGTGTTTCCTCTCGAAATGGGAGTACGTATGTTAGCCATTGCGTCCAATAGTAGCACAACTAGAACGTCTAAGCCGCGATAACTGGAATACTCCGTCCCATGCCATGTATGCGCATCCTCGATGAGCAGCGAAACACAATTACGTCCTATCAGCGTTCATTGAATTTCATCCTATTATAGCAAGGTGATTTATAGAATTACGGAGTGCACGGCGCACGACTGCATTTATGAGAGGAAGTCGCGTTGCCTCACCCTCACACTTTACGTCAAAACGTGCGCACGTGACATTTTGTATAAACCTTGTGGAAATTTATTGCACAAAGTAAATCCAGAAACGGCACGAAACACTGTGAGAATGGCAGGGAAAAAACTTATTGGGCCGTACAAAGAGGCACGCTCATCGCACGCATGTCACATTGTCGCGTGCGCCTCGGAACGAGGTTTTTTTCGGTTTAAAAGATTAAAATAGGGGGGGATTATCTCGCGCGCAATATAACGAAGACGACGGGTAGTCAAATGTCGTCACGCGCGACACACACGCGAGCGTGGACGTGGATTCGCGTGCCTTTATTTACATGCAAATGTAAAAAATGGCAGCCGCACCGCCCGGCGCGGCGCGTTCTTGCGCGGAAAGAAAAGCGGAGGAACGGAAGAGAAATAGAGGAGAAAAGATTATTTGATCCAGTCGCGCGATAAAAACAGACAAGCGAAACGTAACGGGGAGACCGGTAACGGAAATCAATAATGCGAGTTGAACGGACGTTGGTAGGATTCGGTGTCGATTCGGCTCTAATTATCCGCATTGGTGAGACGACGAAGAAACTGCGTCCAGAAAGTAGGTTAGCAAGCATTTATTTATCTCTTACGGATGCAACGGGTTCGATAGTTCTTGGTTCTACGGATAAACGAGATCGCTATCGTTGAAACATTACGCGATTATATAAACGACAATGAAAAGTTCACAATCGGCGAACGTTCGTTTTACGCTATTAGCCAAATTGGCGCCCCAAGCCCATTCACGGTGGTGAATCACGTCGCTACGAACGGACGATGAATTAATTTCGCCGTGCGCGCGTATCGGAGTTGATTTTCAGCGGCGGAAACACGCCGTTTTGGAAGCGAATTTCGCCGCTGTCAATTCCGAAAGACAGTTTCTGCCCAATGTACATCGATGTGCTTCCCAATCTCTCTTCCCCGCCCCTGAAATCGAGTCTGCGCAACCGATAACAACTACTGTTGTATCGCGGTGCCTATGCTTGCACTTTGCCGATTGACGTTCCAACTTTCCCGATTGTCGACGAGATGATAAACCAATCCCCTCGTGGACCAATTGTGCGCCAGTTGGCCGGGGCAGACGGTTCAATATGATTCGATACGTTACAGGCGATTCTAATGATAACTTGTAGTCCAATGCAGCGTGAGCGAAAGTTCAATTTCAGCGTCCTCGATCACCGGAGGTGACCTTATCGCGTGTTCTACAATACGCGGACATCTGCCAATGAGACGGCGAGATGAAATCCAAACGTAAAGTTACCTTAAAAAGCTGCTGAGGTACTTTCTCATGCATTTAAAGATATTAAAGCAATCTAGCCTAAGTTACAATATGTCATTTTTAAACAAAGTTGCTACAACAATCTGTTTCTTCGTATCTGTAGAGAACTTGAAGCGTTATTAGATTATTGTACAAGTTTATCGGTTATTAATTCATAATTTGACATTCGTTCGAGTTTATTCGAAACGAACGAACAAAGCAGAGAAAGGACATGATCAGTCTTCCAATTTTCAACGTCGATTTTCTCGAGAATAATGTATGACGTAAAAAAAATAATTTCGCATTATCGACTTATTTTTCTATGTAGCATCATTATATACCTATAGACTTTGGTTATATATCATCATTCGTAAATTACGCGCGGAATATTCCACATATAAACCTAGTCGAGTTGCAACCAATATACTTCATCTCCTGCTCCTCAGCCATATTTCTCCCTCTGTCTCCCCGCGTTCCATCTTCGTCATTCCTACTCTATCAGCTGACACTCACCGGCTACGATTTGGGGCTCTCCGTTGCCCTCTATGTTATCCTTTCTATCTCGATCTCCCGTCCGCGTTCTCATTCGGCTATCCCCCTCGCACTCTCTGATTTAGGTCGTAGCCGGCCCGCTAACTGATTGAGGGTGATTGACGCTCTGGCTGAATACCGGACAAGCCCAGAACCCATTATTTACTGCTCGGCCCTGTACAACGTTATAATTGCCGGCAGCTATTCCACCCTCGCTTTCTCCCCATTTTCTCTCGTCCTTCCTCTCCGTCTCTCGTCGATGCCATGAGCTGGTCAAGCGAACGAGTCGGCTTATCGACTCGCGCTCATTGGAACCGATTTCGAAGCCCGATCCTTTGCCGCGATCATGGAAATGTACGTTTCGATGAAGCGTTTATCGCGCGAACTTAATGACACTAGTGATTACAGATAAAGGCACTCGCAAATTGGTGGTAACAATTGCCCCGCTTGCCATTTATCAAGCGAAAAACAAAGTTACGCTCCCGTCGAAATCAATTATCAATTCGAATCACGATACCACGTGCTACAACCGCGACAATACGAGACAAGTTTTTCTATATAGCATATCGATATTTAAAAGTCTGTGGTAGCAGTGTAAAGTAGAGCGTAATTTAACGCAAATGCTTGCCTCTACGCATTTGCTTGCCGAAAGATAAATTGGATTTCTGTGTCACACGATGAGATCTCGTTTCTTAGAATTAGAGAGAACCCGCGGTCAGATATTGGTCCCGGTGAAAGTGGCCTCGCGCAACAGACGTCACGTCCGGCATACAGTTTGTCCCAAGAAGCCACCTTCTTGGGACAATCCTGGAATCGATCCTGACGGGGTTAAGTAACCTGATGGTGGTCCTTGCAAGAAATATACTCGCGCCGTGGACTCGGGCACGAATCACGTTCATGGCTGGCCATCCCCCATTGCGGTTCCTGTCATCTTAATCCCTCGGATCCTTTTTACACGGCTTTCTCATTCGCATCTTCTGTGTACCCGAGCCCTTGTGGACTTTGGAGCTCGGGACGCGTTGGGACCGCCTTCCCTCTTATCCACTTGAATTACGGCGAGGCACGTCTGCTCCTAGTAGGTCCTGCTGGGGACTGGACATCTCGTTTATGTTTCACGAGAAGGCAAAATTCGCCGAATGATCGGGCCGTAAAAAAATATAACAGACCGCAAGGCTAAACTTCATTTTTATTCATGCAAAAAAATCTCATTTTCTTTATCACGTTGTATCATATTTGAAAATAAAATATTAGCAAAAGGGCTTGGCATAAAATGTATAGATAGTTCCTTGAGATAAACTTGATGAATTAATAAAAATATCAGAATGACTGTGTATCTTGTTATTTGTTATTTTGATATTTGTCGAAAGAAAAATATAAAGAGAGAGTATTTAGTTTACGATAAGTTCTAAAAGTATTTTTGTCATAAAGTCTGTGGAAATAATTCAAATTTAAGAAAAAAATTTATAATTGCAACAATCTTAAAATAAAATTATTTTTATAGATTTTGTGACAAAAATTCTAAATAGCTTTTTATTATCGACACAAGAATGAACGTAAAATAATCTTGATGGATTTATTTTAATTAATAACGATTGATTTTTTTTACGATAAAATGGAATCTCTACGCGATTGATCGTAATTTGTAAATTCGCTCCCATGTGCAAGCGCTACTCGTTTTCGTTGAAAGGTTTCACGACAGATTTCCCGAAAGTTGCTCCACCTCCTAAACACATGAAGTTCGCCTCCAAATCGAGGGAGCGGTTAGTTGAATTCGACGATGGTCGACTTTTGTGATCAACGTGGGCTACTGAGAATATGTTCGTGTGACATCACGTACAACGAAGATGGTGTTGCAATCAGGTCAGCCTGATCAGTCAGTTGATAAAAGATTCGAAGGATAGGTTTTGTCCCAATCAGATACCATGTTCACACGTAACTTGAGCCGGACATAGCTGGGCGACCGTGTCGAGCACGTTTCTATGAAGACTAACTATGAGTTCTTCCGATTATATGATTCACCAGGCTTTCGCTGTAGAAATCATCGTGAAACCAAGTCCCTCATCGTTTGAACGAGATTATCGTTATCACATCTGACATTGTCTTTGTTATCATGTTAAAAATTTCTTGCGGTATTTCTTCGCTTTCAGCTTAAATAATAATTTGTTTTCATCATTACCTTCTTAAGCTGTGAACTGATGGATGTTAACTTTGTTTCGAGTTACTTTTTCCCATTTCAACAAAGAAGTTTTTAAATCACTGTAGAAAATGACATCTTAATAACTAAATCTTGAGATTAAAGCATGAAACTATGAAATCAAGTTCGATATCTTGGATATTCAGAAGTAAATTTCTTTTAAAATAGGTATGTATCTCGTTTATAGCGCAGAAATGCTCCTTCCTGTTGGAAAAATAATTCTCTGATATTTTTTTTAAAATGCGCGCTTTATAAATTTAAAACTCGTTAAAACACCGTTGATATAAAATATTGATTAAGCAGCTGCCTTTTTCCTCTTCATTTTACCATTTCTTCTCTTTTTTGTGCTTTCTTTCTTCGAGTCCTCGTCTCGTTAAGGTACGACCTGCGAGCTTGATAGAAGCTAACATCTCTCAAAGGATAGCTAGAAAGGATCGCTAATAGATGAGACGGTTTACTATTATAATGAAATTGCTACGAGTAACCGTGGGTGTGGCCCATCATCCAATTACAAGATAATTGTTTGTAATTATTTAATATAGATCTGTGATATAGGAAATAAGTCAAGCATACATATCGACTCTCAACTTCGTCAAGCTAACAATAAAATGATGGCACTTTGATCCACGTGTCCGTTAAACATTCCTCAAGTTCGAATCGAATTCTTGATCACGTAGCCGAGTATCGCAACATCTTACCGTTAATCTTATTGCCCCGTTACGTAAGTTTCGTAAATTTTGCTTATCTTGTCAGGTCTGGTACTGACTTGAAACTCGAATGTCGACTGCGAGAGATAGCACAGAATTGTTCGGTCCTTTAAGCGAGCTGCATGTGCACGGCGGCGGTTGGAAGTTGCTAGATGCTTCCGAAACGTCGGGGCCAAGGGATAGCCGCAGTTTCTGTTTTGATGCGTCAAGAAGAGCGGGCCGGAATTGTGCTTTAGGTTGCGCCAAAGTTGAATCTCCGCAATGCCCGTTGCTTCAAAGTACCGAGTACTATGTAGACATGTAGAGATAGGGTCTCGATCGAAAATTACATTTTACACGGAAGCTACGCTCAACTGCAACATGCGCGCTGTTGCTTTCATATATTTTATATGAAAGACGCATTAATTGGTATGCTTGAATAGCGTTATGTGATTATATATATATATATTTCTTTGAATTTTTCGAATTTTAAATGCGTACAAAATCGTACCATTTTTAAAGCAAATTTAGTTGACGTAAATCTTAGAAACAAGGACAAAGTGATTAGCAAGTAGCATTAAGCTTTATTAAAATCTAATGGCAATGCAACGCGGTTTGAAAAGTAAAACATTGTTATATATCAATTCATACTGTTATCCTGATCTTTAATCGCAAAGTTCAGCATTAATCTGTAAATCTATCTCTCTCTCTTTCTCTCTCTCTCTCCTCTCTCTCACAGATAATTTCTTCGCTCGAGAACAATGTCGTCGGTATTCTAGCTTCGCTCACGAGACAAAGATACTCGACAAAGATGCGAAGTAGAATCCCGCGTTAAGGAAGCAAAGGAGGAAAGTTTCCAAAGTTTCGAGCAGTTTCCAGTATTTGCTGCCATGTTTCAGCGTACTCGTTTCACGGACGCTTGTTCCTGTTTGCAGAGTTATAAATTGAGTGTGTTTAGCTAGATGGAGAATGATATTTTTCCGCAGCGTCGAACGTCTTGGTTTCCTCGCGGGGCGAGTGAGATTATACGCTTTCGAGAAAGATTGAGTCTTTTTGCGCGTATATGTATATGCGTTTGCGTATTGCTATGATATCTCTAGCTTTGATTATAATGCTTCTCTCCGTTTGACTAACGTGCCGCAAAGTTAACGCGCGCGATTTCTACGATTTGTAAAAAAGAAATTTTCTCTTTTTCTTTTTTCCTATATTTTAGTTCTTGCAATATATTTATAATGGTTCACATCGAGTTTGCAAGAAATGTTGAAATTTCATTTCGATATTGCGCTGTGAATCAATATTGCGTCATAGCCGGATATAACAGCCATAATATAGAGGTAGATTGAATCGCTATTAAATCTCTTTCCTGCGGATATTTTTGAAGAAAACTATGAGAGGTTTTATATCATTTAATTTTCGTCAACTTTTAATACATGATATAATTAAGAAAAAGCATTTTTATTTTTTCATCCAATTTTTACTGCTGCCTTTTTGTATCTTTATATTCTAATAAAATTTGAATATACTCTATCGGAGAAATGAGATAAAAATAATTGTATATTGAAGCATAGAGAGGAAGTGCTCGTTACATTCCGACCATCGTTATGTACTTAATATTTGCTCGGGAGATAGTACGTTTTCAATGCGCCAAGTTTTACTTGAATTCTACAAAGTGACCAGTTAATTAAAATGCGGGTATTTCATTGGATTCTGCTTTATATTTCAACGTAATTATGGCCACCGACCGTTTTCATCGCGAGATAGACTTGAAAATGTCGAAACGCGCGTATACGCGCTAGTATAATATACGTGTATATTCGTGTATATTACATTATTGCGCGATCTTATTACACGCGCGCTCTCTTTACAAATACGAAAACGCAATGCATGAACATGGTTCGTCGACGAGAAATCGTTTTCATTCTACAAGTCGAGCGTCCTCGTGTCCTAAATCATTTAGCAGCGTGTCTGTGGTTGAGCTGCGGTCGCGTTATATTCCGGAGGGGAAGGGTTTCCTATCGCCCAAGGCGTGCGGTAGGAAGAGACGCGCCGCGAGGACGGGAGCTGTATTTCAAGAAATCAATGTGACATACGGGTGCACAGTTCATCGCTGAGAGATCACCTCGTCCTCGTGAGAGTTGAGAGAGCTCGAGAGATGAGGTCGCAACCCATTCTCGACCTCCGGAGACCAGAGAGAACAAACCTTATTATGCGTCTCTGTTTCTCCCCTTCTCTCTCTCTCTCTCTCTCTCTCTTTCTCTGTGAGATTCTCCGTTTCGCGTGAATCCTGCAAAGTGGCGAGGATGCCGTCAACCGAATAACCAGACCATAAACCACCGTCGTGGCGGCCGGTTTGCGCTGGCGGGGGTCCCGTTTACGTCACCCGTAAACCGGGCGTCCTGCCGGATTTCGACGAGCAAACACACTCTGTGGCTACGGCGCCTCGTAAAGCCAACGAATCCACGGAGCTGACGCACCGTTTTCCGCGGGCGACGCTCCTCGGGGACGAGGTAGCTCGTACGTTCCCGGCGAGACCCGACCCTACCGCTATCCACCCCCTGCGGAAAGATCCTGCGGAGCGGTCGAGCGTTTTTCTCCTTGGAAATCGCGCCGAATTGCCATCGGCAAGAGATAAATGCGCTATATTCGCGACATATAAATATTTAATGCGTCCACAGCCCGTGGAGATGATAACGTCTCTAAATCCGTTGGTATGCGGATCCGATGCCCCTTTTCCTCCCCCTCCCCTTCCCCTTTCCTGCGCTGGAAGACGTGGGAGAAATTAAGCGGGAATATTTGCCCTGTAGGATTACGTCTGAATGACGAGATTTTCCACGATACGGATACACGGCAGATTATGTCGAGTTAAGGAGCGTGCTGACGCTTCGTTCCGCGGATTGGTATCCAGGGACGTAGCGCCGCTGCGGATTTGACCTTTCCGTGCGCGCCGGTCGGACCATCGCATTCTTCGCTCGTAGCTAAGAACTGCGCTCCACTCCGGTTTTATCTGGCTCGACCTCTCCGCAGACTATTCCGCCAAGGTTTTCTCTAGCCTTCTCTACTAAGCCGCGTACATGATTGCGAGAGCGCGCATTTGCGAAATTGCCATGGCAAACGCTGGCGACGCCGTATGTAAGCTGGATTACGACAAAGCACGCCTGAGCTGATCAGTTTTTCGTCTGGGAACGGAATGTCCCGCTGTAATCCTAGGTATGCGTCACGTTAACGGATGATATATCAACATAATCTTGAATGCGCGTTGTCACAGTATGTCGAAGCATAAAATATTCGTGTAACCCGAGGTTGAGATTTTACAGAGATACAAGAAACTCGTACATAGAAGAATCGCAGATTAATGGCTCGTTCATTAATTGCTATAGATTAAATTAACTCCAAATTTTTTCCTTTCGTGGAAATACAGTTATGTATATTTCTTTTGAATCCCCCCCTCAAGAACTCAGATCTGAGTTATTGTGAATAAATTTTGAACGCGAATTTTAAATTTCGTTTGTGAAGGATTTCGCGCATTTATAGAAGCTTCTTCACTCATTCAATCGCCTCGATATGGAAAATGCGACTTGCGTATTTTACGGGAGATCGAATCTTGAACTTCGAAAGGTTCACGTGCGCATTTTGCACCAATAATCGAGATTTCTCGGAGATTTCGCTAAATAACCGTTTGGTGTCGACGGCGCGACATAAAAATTTCCGAGACGCACGATTAATGATTTCCGTGAAAATCGGTCGTACGTAACGTAAAACGCGTATATATAATAACGCGACGCCACAGCGTCACGAGGTTCTTATTGCTATTCGCGGTTCACACAGAAGGAAGCGGTAAATTCTTTCCTCGAGACGCCGTCGTCAACGCGTTCAACCGATTCAGTGCGCCGCGCCGTCGACACGCGACGTTGCTCCGTGCACCTAAGAGCGCCATTATCACGTCTTGCTGGCTGAAGTAGCGAGCGACAAGGTCGCTCATGTATGCCTAAGTGCGCGACGTTATTGCGTGTCATTACGCATAACAATACGGTCTCCTAATGCCGCTGGCAATTTGTAACGTTGGCCCGATCCGCCCGATATGACGACGAAAACTCGAGTCACATTTCAGAAATGTTTCGATTAGCGTGGTTTTAAATTTAAATTACCATTTTACAAGATTCATAAATCGAATAAATTAATTTCCGAATATTACCAAGAAAAATAGGAAATGTGTTCGTTTTAATCAAAGGAAACAGCATATCATTTTGTGTCCAGTTAGCATTTCCGCTTTAAAAGTAACGACATGGCGGGAATCAGATATCAGATACTCGTGACAGATCAGATCCCTCACTTGTTGGAAATTTTAGGGGAGTTTCTTCAAGATAACACTCGTTCGGCAGAACATTTTCGATGACGAGTTGTCTCGTCGTATATATCGATAGAGATATACATATTTCAATGTACATGGCAATATTATACTAGATCGTAGGAAACTTGATCGGTTCAGTGCAACGTTGTGCTAAACACAATTTTTTTATTATCGTAATCTTCGAAACGAGAAAACGAGATCAGTTGTGTCTTACAAAACAGTATAAATTGAATACATAATAAATAAGATTCAATATTTTGTGGATGGAGAAGCCGCGTTTAAAATCACCTTTCGGAGATGAATCCGGGAAAGAATTATCGCTCGATAGAATAAGAAAATGAATGTGCTTAAGTAAGATACTCGGTTGAAACGTATGTGGGTTAATTCTGCGTGATGCGTAAAGTCTGCTGGTGACGTAAGCGGATTAAGGCCTTAAAGGGGGAGTAAAGTTGAGAATTTACGGACATTTACGTCCCGCAAAATCCAGCCTTCTACGGCTTGGGTCCGATCTACGACCCAGGGCAGATATGTGGCCGAGCAAGACAAAATAAAGCCGCCTTTCTCGTGTAAGATTATGCGACGGGTAGGTATTTTGCATAAGGAATATTACCATGATCGATCTAATTTTAACCATGGTAAAAATCATGAGAAGAGAAACGTGCTTATTGACTATAGGTATACCAAGAATAACATTGAAAATGTCTTTAATACTGCTCGAAATAATTAGGTCGTTTTTTCCCACACATCATCCCACACACACACACACACATTTCACTTAATAAATATTAAAATACCATTTATTTTAAAAATTTCTCTCGACATTCAAATTTGAAACTGAAATAGTTACGCAATACGCATATTTATATATAAATGCAGCATTTCGAGTCATTCACTAATTTAATCGATAATTACTGTAATCTACGAATTATTCATGGCAGTGATACCTTAATTTCTTCAGTATATTCCGCGATTGCTTATCGATAACGTTAATTCTCAGAAATATTGATTGTATCTTCGATGATTCTCTATATGATTGGGAAGTAACCCAATCATGATGATATCGCTGCGGGAGTTCCGTTTGCAAGGATGAGCGGGAGTGTCAATCTCATTTCGGAAACTTCGTACCCCGGTTGATATCGGCAGATGCGGCATGGCATCGGCGAGAAATTGATTGATTAGAAAACTTCCCTCTGTGTTAATATTTGTAAGCAATATCGCCGCCTACGAACCTCTCGGAAACTCATTACCGCGTTGGGGCTCATTTTCATCAAAGTAATCCGCGATATGTCGAATTTGCTCATTAGCTAGTTTATTTATTACCCTGGAATAAAATTATCCTTTTGGCATCCTAATTTTTTCATGTTAAATTACAGCTTCGATCATCGGATAGAAATGTATTTCAGAAATAAATTAAAAATTAAAATCAGGATTGTTCGCGAGAAGGGCCATGTCGGTTCTGATTGTTTGGCGAATGAAATATATGTCCTAGAAATATTGTAGGATGATGAGATATTTAGAGGCAACCACGGAAAGAGTACGGAAGAGTCAACGAACTCTACAATGTACACGTATATCGAGCGCGCCAAAAAAATTCATGCACCGTTCTCTCTTCCCGTATAACAAGTAACCCATCACCGGAGAATAACGAATCGCTGGATCGGTATACGTCTTCTTTATTTACGAGGGAAAATTCTCTGCAGCGCGCGTGAACGCTCCAGCGTCGTGTTCCGCAACAACCGTCCAATTAAATGCCGTCCGAAGGAAAGGATTAGCAAGGCGTGAATAACGCGGAGTGGTCCGTCGTGGAAAAACCGCGGCGTTTTACAATACAACGGTGGCGCGGATGGAGGGGTGGACGAAGGAACGAGCGGCCATTAAATCAGTGTGCATCGATTACGTTTATTGTGCCCGCCCGCGCCGGTAAGCGTGCCCGCCGGAAATGCGGAAAGAAACACTCGAGCGAACGCCCGTTCTCCATTACTCGCCGGACTGGAATCGCCGCTTATTGTTACAATGCAGCAATGGGGGAGAAACCAGTTCGCCGAAGTCGCGCGCGATAAACCTCCTCCTTCGCCCATAATTTCGAATTCTTTCCACGCGAGACCTCGCCGGTGTTTTACGACGTTTTCTCGAGCGTCTTACTAATAGCCGACTAATTCGTTTTTCGCTGTATATTCTCGCGACCATTGTTCTTGCCTTTTTCTCTGCCTGGCGTGCGTGCGGAGGAAGGAAAAACGAGAACTTTCTAAGAAAGTGGTAACGCGCGAGTTCTCGCGATGCTTTATTTCGCGCTTTTACCACCCTTCCGCCGCTAATCTTCCGTCTTCTGCTTTCTTTCCTTTTTTCATTTCGCCCTTTCTCTTTCTCTCTCTCTCTCTCTCTTCTTGGTATTAATATAACTTTGTTTTCACATATTCTTTTACCTTCTCTTTTCATCTGCTTATCAGGTGTATATACGAAGATGCTGGTTTTCTCTCGTTTTGACTTTTTCCATCTATTTTTCACTATCTTGCTAGATACTCTTTCGCCTTCATCCCTGCGCTTTCCTCTTTGCTTCGTGTTTGCCTCGGCGTTGCATGTTCTACCTATCTCATTATCTCAGAAACGACTTGATTGCGTACTCGTATGTTATACTTACCACCATGTACGCAGACACTATATGCGATATATATAATCACACATTTTAAACATTCATACACGGATTTCCAAGTTATATATATATATATTTGTTTTTCACGAGGTGACGCCGTGTTTTGTAGCGTGAATATTCTGTATTAAGTACATTTCGGTGAATTATATTTATCGTTTGATTTTAAATAAGCCATATTTGGGCCAAATTAAATTATACGTCAACGTATATGATTTTTAAAAATTTTTTCAAAGCAAATTAAAAATGAACAAAAAATTTTTATATGCGTCCTGTTGATAAATATAACGAATATACACGTTCCAGATGAATCCCGACATTTCTGCACCGTGTAAAGTCATTATCAATCATTGCCGAGCATAATCACCGTTTTATTCGCGACCACATATAGGAGTCCGCGCGGTCGGCAAAAAGTCTCCCGATATTTCTTTTCCCTTCCTTTTTTCCCGTTAATTTTTTCACCGTCTCGTTGCAGTAACGACGGTGCAACTGGCGTTTAATTGCGAAACGTTTCAGCCATAATGCGAAACGATGAATCAACGCAGCTCGCGGACTCTATCCTGTTTAATTACAAAATATCCACACCTACTGGCTCTTTGCCTGTCTACGCCTTCATTTGGTCTCCGCGTCGCTACAGGATCGCGTTATTTTTCTTCGCTCGAACGTACCCGGCCTGTCATTTCTCCCTCTCGCAGAATTTTTGCTGTTCGAACTCAGCAATAAACCCGCTAAACGCGGCAAACAAGAGCGTGCAAAAATTAATATATCGCAATTTGCGCAGTTCGTCCGTTGATTTCCGCGTTTGATAATGCGGATGCAAATGTACGACGACCATGACGTTATTCCTCGACGATAACGATTATAATTACCGTTTATCATTATGAATTACGAAAAATTATGATACAAAAAATAAAAAGTCGAACAGAGTGTCGATGCGCAACGAGTGTTGTAATCATTAGTTAATAATCTAATCGATATTGTTCATCGTCGACTTTATATTAATTTAATGCGTTTTTATATTTCAATAAAAATGAGTTTTGTGCAGTTCAAAGCTGAGCTATTAAGTTAGCAATTTTTTCGTATGTATTTTTATAATAGGTACCAATATTCGTAAATGCACCGCACGTTTATAATAGTACCGCCGGATGTTGGTAACTTGCGGATTCTCAGTGTACAAGCTTCCGCTGTCGGCGTAAAGTTTCTATTACTGCTTTCCACGATGAAACTTTGTTGCTCAAATTCGAAATGACAAAGTAGTGCCGTGCACACAGTGACGCGGCGATTTATCGGACGCCTCGGATACAATACAAGCACTGTAAAAAGTTTTCATCGTACATATAAAACGTATACATAAAGGCGTCCAAGGCTGTCCAAAAAGAGCGAAAGTTAAACTATAAAATTTAAAAAAGGCTATATATAAATATAGTAAAAAATTCTATATATATATATATATATACACTTAAGAAAGCTTTTTCAAAATTCTTGGCGAAGTAATATATTATATTTTTGCACAATACAGATCGCGTGTACGTGAAAGAGGCTTTTATTTGTGGTTTTCGGCGACTTTTATGCAAAACAATCGCGACGCAAAGCCATTCCGCGAAATAGAAATTGCCTTTCTGCAGAGCACTCTCGTGCCGTGAAATTGTTTGCACGTAAAGAATGAAACTTAAATGATTCCTTTCTGGCTCTTCGCGGATATTTGCGTTGTGCTCGATTTAAATGCGATTTCTCAAGGGGAATCGGACAGGGATATACAGCTGTAAATTAAAATATTTAATATTCCACTCGGAAAACGTCGATTGCGAGTGAATGTAGGCGTTGATCGCGACGTTAAAATTTTTACACCCTATCGGCATTATCGATGACTAAGGGAAGTGGAAGCTACGCGAAAGTACATACCATGTAATCGGTCGGCACTTCAATTGAACGCCGTTTCGTCGTTGCGACAATTCGCGCTTAATTTTCGAGATCTGGTATAAGCGCGAAAGTTGAAACTCCATTAGTAGAAAACGGCTATATGAAGTACCGTCTCGCTGCTTTTGCGAATCGTGAAGGCTTTGCTGGCAAAAGCTTTAAGCCTCGGTTACGTCAGATAGCTCCGCACGCGTCGACCGGCGTACAAAAGTGGAAAGTAAAAGCAGATGGAGAGAATGGGGGATGGTAGAAGGCGCGCATGTACGCGAAATACAGACGCCACTTGCTGGTATACGGAAATATGCTGAATATTTTCCGAGGATATGTCGGATATCTTCGGATTTATACAATTCCACGTCAGTTATTGCCTTTAAGGGCGGCGCGATATTTTATTGTACATTGGAGTCTCGGGAAAAGAGAAAAGTAGCTTATCCGTCCGCGCGATTTCTTTAGTCTTTTATTTTGCTACCTGTCACCCGACATTCATGAAATAAGTGTCGAGAATTTAGTCTTTGTAATATCGAAGCGGAGGGGGGGGGGAGAGAGAGAGAGAGAGAGAGAGTCGGTAATACGAACTATCTCATCTTTTGACACGTTCAATCTGGTTGCCGCGGTCTCGTAATTGCGTAGAAATGAGGGTCTGTTAAATTAAATTCAGCGCACGATAGAATTTTATAGTACTTCGAGAGTTGTCTGGAATTATTAATCCGCTGAATCCGGTAGGGGAAAAAAAGTAGCTCACGAATTTGCGAAATGTCCGTGTTCATGTAGAAGTCGATGCAAACATGCACACATCTGTGCATTCAGCAAGGCTCATGATGTAAACTGTTCCCTGTAAAGTTTCATCATATATGTGTATGTATATATGTACCTCTAACTTCCGCAAAAGTTCACCTCAGCGCTCCTCTCTCACTGCAACGCGCGAGAAAAAACCACCGCGCCATTCTCATTTATGCACTTTCTATTACGGAAACTCGTATTTCAATATTGCGTAATATTACTCATTGAACACGTATGCATGTGCAATACTTGCTCCAGAAATGATATTCTCCAATGATTCTTCTAATAATTTGTTTAAATTGATCTACGCGCAAAATTGTATTTTCCGGCAAATTATTTCAATTGATTTTGAAATCTATGCATCGCGGGTATCATTTGATTAACAAATTTCAATGTTCTCCTATAATAATCGATAAAATCGTCTTCTGAACCGGACTTTCTTGCAATCTTACAAATGCAGGGTCGGAACATACGAAGGCATTAGCATTTTCAGTGGGGCCTTGAAAGTTTAAGTGCACAGTGACAGTCGTACACAGACATACCGGGAGCATCTCGTCAGAAAGTTTTACGTCAGAAACTCTTAGAAGACTGCGTACCACGGAGAAATGGCGTGTCATTAATATAACACATATTTTTGCATGCTAGCCGTAGATTCGGTAATATTATGCGCGGTCGCTCAAATATTCAACGGCGGTCGCGTCGTTGCGGCACGACTATGGCTATGCATACCGGATACGTTATAGATCGCGGACGAGCCGCGCGTTGGTAAAGGGGCACGGGCACGGTGTTCAATTCGTAGGATAGTTAAGGGCACTGACGTAACTACTGCAGCTAATGAGGCATAAACAACCGGGGGTGCTAGGTGCCCGAGACCGCGCGTACGGCAACCATCCTCTAAACCTACCTCTCTCTCTCTCTCTCTCTCTCTCTC